>NC_054549.1:38787262-38798434 GCF_017654505.1 Polyodon spathula | reverse complement strand
GATGGCCATGCTGGACTCGGTCACTGTGTCCATGGGAGAGGAGACCAGGGGGGTCTTCAGTGTGATGCGTTTCGTCAGGGCAGAGGTCAGGTCCTGAGAGTAAACACAAGAGTCCATCAACAACCACCACTAGCCAGAGCACTGCAGAGACACAAACAGTCACCCAGCACTGACCACAGCACTGCAGAGACACACACACAATCACCCAGCACTGACCAGAGCACTGCAGAGACCACACACACAATCACCCAGCACTGACCAGAGCACTGCAGAGACACACACACACAATCACCCAGCACTGACCAGAGCACTGCAGAGACCCACACAATCACCCAGCACTGACCAGAGCACTGCAGACACAGACACACAATCACCCAGCACTGACCAGAGCACTGCAGAGACACACACACAATCACCCAGCACTGACCAGAGCACTGCAGAGACACACACAATCACCCAGCACTGACCAGAGCACTGCAGAGACACACACACACAATCACCCAGCACTGACCAGAGCACTGCAGAGACACACACACACAATCACCCAGCACTGACCAGAGCACTGCAGAGACACACACAATCACCCAGCACTGACCAGAGCACTGCAGAGACACACACACACAATCACCCAGCACTGACCAGAGCACTGCAGAGACACACACACACAATCACCCAGCACTGACCAGAGCACTGCAGAGACACACACACACAATCACCCAGCACTGACCAGAGCACTGCAGAGACACACACACACAATCACCCAGCACTGACCAGAGCACTGCAGAGACACACACACAATCACCCAGCACTGACCAGAGCACTGCAGAGAGACACACACACAATCACCCAGCACTGACCAGAGCACTGCAGAGACACACACACAATCACCCAGCACTGACCAGAGCACTGCAGAGACACACACACAATCACCCAGCACTGACCAGAGCACTGCAGAGACACACACAATCACCCAGCACTGACCAGAGCACCGCAGAGACACACACAATCACCCAGCACTGACCAGAGCACTGCAGAGACACACACAATCACCCAGCACTGACCAGAGCACTGCAGAGACACACACAATCACCCAGCACTGACCAGAGCACTGCAGAGACACACACAATCACCCAGCACTGACCAGAGCACTGCAGAGACACACACACACAATCACCCAGCACTGACCAGAGCACTGCAGAGACACACACACAATCACCCAGCACTGACCAGAGCACTGCAGAGACACACACAATCACCCAGCACTGACCAGAGCACTGCAGAGACACACACACAATCACCCAGCACTGACCAGAGCACTGCAGAGACACACACACAATCACCCAGCACTGACCAGAGCACTGCAGAGACCCAGCACACACACAATCACCCAGCACTGACCAGCAGCACTGCAGAGACACACACACAATCACCCAGCACTGACCAGAGCACTGCAGAGACACACACACAATCACCCAGCACTGACCAGAGCACTGCAGAGACACACACACAATCACCCAGCACTGACCAGAGCACTGCAGAGACCCACACACAATCACCCAGCACTGACCAGAGCACTGCAGAGACCCACACACAATCACCCAGCACTGACCAGAGCACTGCAGAGACACACACACAATCACCCAGCACTGACCAGAGCACTGCAGAGACACACACACACAATCACCCAGCACTGACCACAGCACTGCAGAGACACACACACAATCACCCAGCACTGACCAGAGCACTGCAGAGACACACACACAATCACCCAGCACTGACCAGAGCACTGCAGAGACACACACACAATCACCCAGCACTGACCAGAGCACTGCAGAGACACACACAATCACCCAGCACTGACCAGAGCACTGCAGAGACACACACAATCACCCAGCACTGACCAGAGCACTGCAGAGACCCACACACACAATCACCCAGCACTGACCAGAGCACTGCAGAGACACACACACAATCACCCAGCACTGACCAGAGCACTGCAGAGACCCACACACACAATCACCCAGCACTGACCAGAGCACTGCAGAGACCCACACACAATCACCCAGCACTGACCAGAGCACTGCAGAGACCACACACACAATCACCCAGCACTGACCAGAGCACTGCAGAGACCACACACACAATCACCCAGCACTGACCAGAGCACTGCAGAGACCCACACACAATCACCCAGCACTGACCAGAGCACTGCAGAGACACACACACAATCACCCAGCACTGACCACAGCACTGCAGAGACACACACACAATCACCCAGCACTGACCAGAGCACTGCAGAGACACACACAATCACCCAGCACTGACCAGAGCACTGCAGAGACACACACACACAATCACCCAGCACTGACCAGAGCACTGCAGAGACACACACAATCACCCAGCACTGACCAGAGCACTGCAGAGACACACACACACAATCACCCAGCACTGACCAGAGCACTGCAGAGACACACACACAATCACCCAGCACTGACCAGAGCACTGCAGAGACACACACACAATCACCCAGCACTGACCAGAGCACTGCAGAGAGACACACACACAATCACCCAGCACTGACCAGAGCAGACTGCAGAGACACACACAATCACCCAGCACTGACCACAGCACTGCAGAGACACACACACAATCACCCAGCACTGACCAGAGCACCGCAGAGACACACACAATCACCCAGCACTGACCAGAGCACCGCAGAGACACACACACAATCACCCAGCACTGACCAGAGCACCGCAGAGACACACACACACAATCACCCAGCACTGACCAGAGCACTGCAGAGACAAACACACACAATCACCCAGCACTGACCAGAGCACTGCAGAGACACACACAATCACCCAGCACTGACCAGAGCACTGCAGAGACACACACACACCCAACTCAGCACTGCAGAGACACACACACAATCACCCAGCACTGACCAGAGCACTGCAGAGACACACACACAATCACCCAGCACTGACCAGAGCACTGCAGAGACACACACAATCACCCAGCACTGACCAGAGTCAGTCTTTCTGCATTCTTGTGAAGGGGAGCAGTATGAACCCCTCGGACAGCCTGAGGGACACTCACCACGTGATCCGCTGTGAAGTCGATGTACCCAGGCAGGATGAGGAAGTCACTGAAACAAGCAAACAAACAAGCAGTCAGTCCTCCCTTTACAGCAGAGCAGACACACAGAGGGCTGGCCATGGCAGAGGCTCGGTTTCACGTCAGCACACATTTCAGGGATGGCACTAAGACTACCGCTGCACAGCAGTCTGATACATTCCTGATTTTCTATGAGTTGAAAAAGACTCACCTGAGCGTGCTGCCTATACACAAAGGCTCACTCACGCGCACGCACCCGGGATGGTAAGAGGGTTCATCCACTCCAGGTTCTCCTATGAGCCTGATTAGCCCTAGTGTGTACAGCTAACAAGCTCAGGGGTATCTCACTAAACTGCTGTGCAATTGTATCACCTCTTACTGCAGAGACGTTTGGAAAAGCTGCTTTGATGATTAGAGTTTTAAAAGGCAAGCTGACGTCTGCAGTGTTTGAATCCACGTTTGTACCTCCTGCCCCCTCCCTGCAGACTGACTGAGGCAGCTTGGACGTCCTCTTCTGGGTTAGAGGTGACTGGGGGGATTTCTGCAAGCTGGATGGCCTGAGCAGAGAGGAAAGCTCCACAAGACTATTATTAGAACTGTCAGCCACACAGAGCCTCGAGAGCAGCGCAGCCACGCAGAGCCTGGAGAGCAGCAAAGCACAACAGACAGAGAGGAGGCCATCGGACGTGTCTTTAGAATATATCATACACCCCGATAGTGATGCGATTCAGCCCTCTGAAATGTCTATTTTAGATAGTTTGCAACAGATGGAAGTTGTGTCATATTAAAATGACCCACCGTGCACTTCACACACCCCATCACCCTGACCCACCGTGCACTTCACACACCCCATCACCCTGACCCACCGTGCACGTCACACACCCCATCACCCTGACCCACCGTGCACTTCACACACCCCATCACCCTGACCCACCGTGCACGTCACACACCCCATCACCCTGACCCACCGTGCACTTCACACACCCCATCACCCTGACCCACCGTGCACTTCACACACCCCATCACCCTGACCCACCGTGCACGTCACACACCCCATCACCCTGACCCACCGTGCACTTCACACACCCCATCACCCTGACCCACCGTGCACTTCACACACCCCATCACCCTGACCCACCGTGCACTTCACACACCCCATCACCCTGACCCACCGTGCACTTCACACACCCCATCACCCTGACCCACCGTGCACGTCACACACCCCATCACCCTGACCCACCGTGCACTTCACACACCCCATCACCCTGACCCACCCTGCACTTCACACACCCCATCACCCTGACCCACCGTGCACGTCACACACCCCATCACCCTGACCCACCGTGCACTTCACACACCCCATCACACTGACCCACCGTGCACTTCACACACCCCATCACCCTGACCCACCGTGCACTTCACACACCCCATCACACTGACCCACCGTGCACTTCACACACCCCATCACCCTGACCCACCGTGCACTTCACACACCCCATCACCCTGACCCACCGTGCACGTCACACACCCCATCACCCTGACCCACCGTGCACGTCACACACCCCATCACACTGACCCACCGTGCACTTCACACACACCATCACCCTGACCCATCGTGCACTTCACACACACCATCACACTGATTCACTCCGCAGGACAGCTGCACTACAGTACAGTTGCAAAGAGGCTTTTCCAAAGTTATTAATAACTATTCAACATGCAACAGGGCTAACTTTAGAAATACCAAAAGAAAGGTCATCAATTCAATGACAGGGGTTTCAAATGTTAGTCTTTCGACGTCTTCAATGAAAAGCTGAGACGTTTGTCTTGAATTTAGTAGGTTTCTTTAGTATTTCTAAAGCTAGCGCTTTTGATGATTAAAGCGTTTACTCCACAAGTGACTGTGCCCTTATTCAGAGCTTTTAAATGTGATCTAAAGCAGCCCTTCTTATCCCCAGTAACATACTGCCAGCAGCCCTTCTTATCCCCAGTAACATACTGCCAGCAGCCCTTCATATTCCCAGTAACATACTGCCAGCAGCCCTTCTTATCCCCAGTAACATACTGCCAGCAGCCCTTCATATTCCCAGTAACATACTGCCAGCAGCCCTTCTTATCCCCAGTAACATACTGCCAGCAGCCCTTCATATTCCCAGTAACATACTGCCAGCAGCCCTTCATATTCCCAGTAACATACTGCCAGCAGCCCTTCATATTCCCAGTAACATACTGCCAGCAGCCCTTCATATTCCCAGTAACATACTGCCAGCAGCCCTTCATATTCCCAGTAACATACTGCCAGCAGCCCTTCATATTCCCAGTAACATACTGCCAGCAGCCCTTCATATCCCCAGTAACATACTGCCAGCAGCCCTTCATATTCCCAGTAACATACTGCCAGCAGCCCTTCTTATTCCCAGTAACATACTGCCAGCAGCCCTTCATATTCCCAGTAACATACTGCCAGCAGCCCTTCATATTCCCAGTAACATACTGCCAGCAGCCCTTCATATTCCCAGTAACATACTGCCAGCAGCCCTTCATATTCCCAGTAACATACTGCCAGCAGCCCTTCATATTCCCAGTAACATACTGCCAGCAGCCCTTCATATTCCCAGTAACATACTGCCAGCAGCCCTTCTTATCCCCAGTAACATACTGCCAGCAGCCCTTCATATTCCCAGTAACATACTGCCAGCAGCCCTTCATATTCCCAGTAACATACTGCCAGCAGCCCTTCATATTCCCAGTAACATACTGCCAGCAGCCCTTCATATTCCCAGTAACATACTGCCAGCAGCCCTTCATATTCCCAGTAACATACTGCCAGCAGCCCTTCATATTCCCAGTAACATACTGCCAGCAGCCCTTCTTATCCCCAGTAACATACTGCCAGTACAAAACACCCCCAGAAACACACACGTGTACGATCTGCATGGTTACAGCACAGACACACACGTGTACGATCTGCATGGTTACAGCACAGACACACACGTGTACGATCTGCATGGTTACAGCACAGACACACACGTGTACGATCTGCATGGTTACAGCACTGACACACACGTGTACGATCTGCATGGTTACAGCACAGACACACATGTGTACGATCTGCATGGTTACAGCACAGACACACACGTGTACGATCTGCATGGTTACAGCACTGATCACACACGTGTACGATCTGCATGGTTACAGCACAGACACACACGTGTACGATCTGCATGGTTACAGCACAGACACACATGTGTACGATCTGCATGGTTACAGCACTGACACACACGTGTACGATCTGCATGGTTACAGCACAGACACACACGTGTACGATCTGCATGGTTACAGCACAGACACACACGTGTACGATCTGCATGGTTACAGCACTGATCACACACGTGTACGATCTGCACGGTTACAGCACAGACACACACGTGTACGATCTGCACGGTTACAGCACAGACCCACACGTGTACGATCTGCATGGTTACAGCACAGACACACACGTGTACGATCTGCACGGTTACAGCACAGACACACACGTGTACGATCTGCATGGTTACAGCACTGACACACACGTGTACGATCTGCATGGTTACAGCACTGATCACACACGTGTACGATCTGCATGGTTACAGCACTGATCACACACGTGTACGATCTGCTCTGTTTAAAGAGTGCTATTAATTAAGAGTGCATCGTGTCATCGCTGAACGAATCACTGTTTATATATCGAGCTGTAAGACAGCGCGCCGTGGGGTCTGCAATGAAGCCCTGTGGAGCTGCACTTGAGCACCGCTCAGTGTGTGCCTTGCAATGCAGGACTAGTCAACAAACACAAAGATTTCTGGGCAATAACAAATAACAAGATGGCATGACTTCCAAGCAACATTGAGACACGCGGGAGACAGGGTATTACTGCACTGTTTAAATGCATCGTCATTATTATCATTGGTGTTATTAACGCAAGCCCTTTGCGCGCCGCTGTCTGGCTCGTCCGGTTGTGTTTGGGTCACTCACTTGTATGTCAGCCCGTCTCCGCAGTTGAAAAGCTGCCGGGCCGCAAGCCCGTCCTCCGGGACATATCCTGTCCCGCCGCTGATCAGATAATCCGCCATGCTTTCCCGGTCGAGAAAAACCGGAGAACGACTGGGGTCCGCTGAGCGTGGTTTCGCTCTCTGCTCTGCAGTGCGAGAGTGTCTGTGTGTACGGTCGGTTTGCGTCGCACGAAGCAGTCCAGTTGACTCGGTTTCTCCGCAAGACCCCGCTTGCCTCCTCCACAATCCACAACGTGTTTCTACAGGACAACCGCTTCCGCGGGGATACGAAGACTGTCCCGGATCGTCACTTCCTTTACACACACACACGACAGTGATGTAGGCGGGCTGGCTGCCTAGGGCGCCGTGCTATACGCGACCCCAACGGCCTGCTTAAAAATCCGATTCTATCGCTCTGTGCCTGGCGAGAGCGTACCCAGCATCGAGCACGATCACTGCAGGGACAGACGAGCCCAGCATCGAGCACGATCACTGCAGGGACAGACGAGCCCAGCATCGAGCACGATCACTGCAGGGACAGACGAGCCCAGCATCGAGCACGATCACTGCAGGGACAGACGAGCCCAGCATCGAGCACGATCACTGCAGGGACAGACGAGCCCAGCATCGAGCACGATCACTGCAGGGACAGACGAGCCCAGCATCGAGCACGATCACTGCAGGGACAGACGAGCCCAGCATCGAGCACGATCACTGCAGGGACAGACGAGCCCAGCATCGAGCACGATCACTGCAGGGACAGACGAGCCCAGCATCGAGCACGATCACTGCAGGGACAGACGAGCCCAGCATCGAGCACGATCACTGCAGGGACAGACGAGCCCAGCAGGGACAGACGAGAGAAACTCGCCTTCACTCGCCACGCTTCCCACTACAGACTCCTGAACAGTGTGGGTGTTGGGCACTGTGCTGCATAAACCCCAAGCCCGAATCAACACTATTTACATGAAAACTATCCTTCTATTAGATATCTGTACAGAGCATCCGTGTATTTTACTACACGGTGTAATATAATTCCATCTAGAAGATCACATACACTGTGTAGAACAGGTTACCTTTTTAGGGAGAAACAAAAAGGCATGAGTGACGTTTCTTCGCATTTATTTGACTCTTTGACGCTGTACGGTTTAACATTTCAGAATGTTTCTAGTAACTTCTGGACTGTATTTCCAGACCCGCGATGCAGTTTCCGATGGAAATCTGAAACGGACGAGTGTCCCGTGACTCGAATATTGATTCTCCGTGTGGACCCCAGCCTGGGCAGCGAGTCTGCATGAACGAGAAGAAATACACCTTTCCGTTTTTAATGAGGTACACAGATGCGTGCTGAACTTGAGACTGTCACCAGACCCCGCCTCGAGTTCTCCTCGCTGGTGTGACACAGTGAGTGAACGGACACCGCTGCGAATCACTGAATCACTTTCTCTGAGTGCTGCTAACACACATATTCATGAAGCGGGATCGATCCTCTGCACCACAGATACTCATTCACAGTTTAAATAATCGCTGCAAAATGAATAGCTCCTGTTCCTCAGACCGGCTGGCTGTGGAGGCCCCAGCTTGCCTGCCCTTGCCTGTCTCTCCTCCTGCAGTGAGGGGAACTGAAGAGACCGGTGCTGTGGAGCAGGGCCGGTCAGCTCCCTGTCTCTGCTGGTTTTAATTGGAACTGAGCTCTCAATTACTTAACGAGACCCTTTACTGAACTGATGCACTTAATTAGACCTTTTTTAATTGTTCTCAGCTCCTAGAAAGTAGCAGTTTTCAAGTTATGAAATGTTTTAGCTGACTGGAACGCTGCGCCAGTTTCAGAGCTCAACACGAGGACAAAGGCCTGTTTCAGAGCTCAACACGAAGACAAAGGCCAGTTTCAGAGCTCAACACGAGGACAAAGGTCTAAGTTCAGTGAAGTAATGGAGAGTCCAGTCAGAAGAGAAGCCAAAGACCCATGGAGTCCACACGACCAGGGCTGGGAAACCCTGCTTTAGAGGGATACCCCTCACCTCTGTATCCCAGCATTCCCTGTGCCTGGACCGCAGCGCAGGCACCACAGTACTCCAATCCAGACAGGGGGGTCCCCTCTTACTGGAATGGAACGAATCAGATCTGGGAATCATTTCTTTGCAGTGAATCACAGGAAAGAAGGCAGAACATACAGATAAATAAAAAAATAAACTAACAGAGAATTTGTTTTATTTTCAAGTTGCATAACTATAAAACACTCAGTGGTAGATTCAGAAATACTGAAATTAATGTTAACTGAAACACTGAGAAAGACAGAGTTTGAAGCATCTGCCTTTGAATTCAAGAGAGTTTCTTTCAACATTTCTAAATCTATTTTCATGTTTTTAGGTTTATTATTAAAACACCTGAACAAAACACACTCAGCCAGCACACTTTTAAAAATGTTTTTTCTGTTATTCTAGTTCTGTATTCATGTACAACTTCTGAAAATTACAAGTTATTTTTTTAATGACCTAACACTATTAACAGCCATTTTCAAAAGAAAGAAAAAAACAAAAAAACAGAAAGCAGGAGAGAGACAGGAGGCGGGGAGAGACAGAGACAGAGAGGCAGGGAGAGATAGGAGACAGAGAGGCAGGGAGAGACAGAGACAGAGAGGCAGGGAGAGACAGAGACAGAGAGGCAGGGAGAGACAGAGACAGAGGCGCAGGGAGAGGTAGGAGACACAGAGGGTGAGATATTGCAGTGGGTCTGACTCCAAACCAATACTGCAGCAATGACACATTTAATACTGATACTTTCAGAAACCAGCAACAAATAAATCAGAACGTTTCTTTAGCATCTCTGAATGACACATACAGACTGCTTAACAGAGAGAGACAGCACACTGTCTGCAATGAGAGTACTGTGCAGGGCTAGTTTGAGACTTGCGTTTAAATTTAAAAGCGTGTTGTTAGTAAAGATGGAGGGAATATGTTCTGCAGTATACTGCACAATTACTACATTAGAAACTTTATCCAGACTAGGTTACCAGCTTTGGCTCCAATGCAAAGTTAAGAAGATTAAGAAAAGCAACAGGCAGGTGATGCGTGCAGGTTAAACACACAGAGAGGAAGGACAGCAATAGGCAGGTGATGCGTGCAGGTTAAACACACAGAGAGGAAGGACAGCAATAGGCAGGTGATGCGTGCAGGTTAAACACACAGAGAGGAAGGACAGCAATAGGCAGGTGATGCGTGCAGGTTAAACACACAGAGAGGAAGGACAGCAATAGGCAGGTGATGCGTGCAGGTTAAACACACAGAGAGGAAGGACAGCAATAGGCAGGTGATGCGTGCAGGTTAAACACACAGAGAGGAAGGACAGCAATAGGCAGGTGATGCGTGCAGGTTAAACACACAGAGAGGAAGGACAGCAATAGGCAGGTGATGGGTTTTAACCTCCACGCATCACGCTGGATCAGTTTCTAGTTTTATAAACAAACATTCACAGATTCCTCGTTTTTTTTTCTTATTAAAAAAATAAATAAAATGAACTATAACCTATTGGAACGGAGCAAAAAAACCAAAAAAACTAACAAAACTAAAACGGCAGTAGTGCTGCTTGAATAATGCAGTTTACTGCAGTGATGGGAGGCACACAGAAGTCAGGTATCTAGAAAGTGAAAAATGAGAAAGAGGGATGAAGAGGAGGTGTGTGTCCTGCAGCCTGGCGTGCTGTCTGGGCGCTGTGTCACAAGACCTCTGTGTCTGTCTGTCTGTCTGTCTGTCCCTCTCGCTCGCTCTGGGCTCAGGTGTCGTGGAAGTCTTTCAGCAGCGTCCGTCTCCTCTGCTCTGCGATGTGCATCTGATTTTCTAAATCCTGCAATGCAAACACAGAGGTTGCTGGGGTGTGAGAGTGTCCTCCTCGCGGAGCTGCACACTTACAGAGCTCCACGCGCAGCTGGACAACTCAGCTACACACAGCCACACAGATACCCTCACCCACAAAGACTCACCCCCGTGTCGTAGCTGGACAGCTCCCCCTTGGTGAGGCTCAC
>NC_054549.1:38737262-38779762 GCF_017654505.1 Polyodon spathula | reverse complement strand
AAACACCACACCATCATCCAGCAGAGATCTGACACACAGGACAACAATAACCAGGAGAGCAGAAACACCACACCATCATCCAGCAGAGATCTGACACACAGGACAACAATAACCAGGAGAGCAGAAACACTGCACCATCATCCAGGAGGGATCTGACACACAGGACAGCAATAACCAGGAGAGCAGAAACACTGCACCATCATCCAGGAGGGATCTGACACACAGGACAGCAATAACCAGGAGAGCAGAAACACCACACCATCATCCAGGAGGGATCTGACACACAGGACAACAATAACCAGGAGAGCAGAAACACTGCACCATCATCCAGGAGAGATCTCACACACAGGACAACAATAACCAGGAGAGCAGAAACACCGCACCATCATCCAGGAGAGATCTCACACACAGGACAACAATAACCAGGAGAGCAGAAACACCACACCATCATCCAGGAGAGATCTCACACACAGGACAACAATAACCAGGAGAGCAGAAACACCACACCATCATCCAGGAGAGATCTCACACACAGGACAACAATAACCAGGAGAGCAGAAACACTACACCATCATCCAGGAGGGATCTGACACACAGGACAGCAATAACCAGGAGAGCAGAAACATGCACCATCATCCAGGAGGGATCTGACACACAGGACAGCAATAACCAGGAGAGCAGAAACATGCACCATCATCCAGGAGGGATCTGACACACAGGACAGCAATAACCAGGAGAGCAGAAACACTACACCATCACCCAGGAGGGATCTGACACACAGGACAGCAATAACCAAGAGAGCAGAAACACTGCACCATCACCCAACAGGGATCTGACACACAGGACAGCAATAACCAGGAGAGCAGAAACACTGCACCATCATCCAGGAGGGATCTGACACACAGCACAGCAATAACCAGGAGAGCAGAAACATGCACCATCATCCAGGAGGGATCTGACACACAGCACCACAGAACAGTAACACAAACGCACCCCACAGATCTGCAACACCACACCGAACAAGAGAGAGGCTCACCGTGTTTGCATTTGGAGCATTGCTGTAAAACAAGGAAAAGCCACTGTCAGCACCACAATGAATTACAAACAATACTGAAAAACTAAATCCCAATCAAGCAACTAGACTGGCCTCACCATGTGATTGCAGCCGCCATTCTTCTCAATGCAGATATTGCATTTGGGGCACTGAAATAGAGAAAGAGAGGTGAGCAAACAAGAGAGGTGAGTGCACACACACACACACACAGACACATAGGACAGGGATACACAGAGGTGAGCACACGCACACACACAGGATACACACAGGTGAGCAAACAACACACACTGCCCTCCTCCCCCAGCCCCTCACACTCCACACTTCCCTTTCCTCTGAGTCGAGACTCTCCACTCCCCCATCCCGAGTGTCCACAGGGCCTCCTCCCGATCAGGTGTGCTCAATCCACAGCGCGCGGAGGTACACCAGGTGAGTCCCCACCTGCCTCCTCCCAGCCCCTCAGGGAGGCCCGGAGGGAACGGAGAGGGTCAGGGAGTCGAGGTGTCGGGACGGAGGGGAGGGAGGCTCCTCCAGACCCTCAGAGTCACGCCCTCCGTCCGGATGGAGGAGCCCAGGGTCGAGCCACACGCCCCTCCCTCCCGCCCGCCCTCGTGCCTCCCTCACTGCCTCCCTCCCAGCCCCTCCCCAGCCCGAGCTCCACACCCTCCCTCCCAGCCCTGCTCTGTTAGCAGTGTTTCCTGAGCTCTCACGTCTTTAGTGTGTGCGCTGATGTAGTTGGCGGTCTCCGAGTCGTCAGCACATTTCGTCAGCCACTTCCTGATGGTTGCACAGTCCGTGGGGGCGTGGTACATCTGACGACACTTGAAGCTGAAAGCAGGTCACAGAGACAGAAACTCTTCAGGTAATGGAGAACCACTCCCAGACTTTCTTAACCCAGCGGCTGGAGGAAGACTCATTTCAGGCTAATCAAAGTGAAGTTCAACTTGAAATACTTTATGGGCATGACAGGTTGAACAAGTATTGCTGAAGATACAATGCGTTAGAGAACCGTTACTCCCAGCAAACCTTGCTGCAGTGTGGCTCTGTGAATGTCTGGGGTGTGTGTGTGTATATCCCTCAGTCTGTGTGCATCCCTCAGTGTCTCTCTCATCAGAAGACTGCGCTGCAGTGTGGCCGAGTGAATACCTCTGTGTGTGTATTTCTCAGTCTGTGTGTATATCCCCCAGTCTGTGTGCATATCCCCCAGTCTGTGTGCATATCCCCCAGTGTCTCTCTCATCAGAAGACTGCGCTGCAGTATGGCTGTGTGTGGATTTCTCAATCTGTGTGTATTTCTCAGTCTGTGTGTATTTCTCAGCGTCCCTCTCACCAGAAGACCTCACTGCAGCGGCTGCACTGCACTCTGCGAGCCCGTGGCTCCTGCACCTGGATCACGATGGGGCAGTCTGCTCCCGGACACAGCTGCAGCTGGTAGTGACTCTGAGGGGAGAGGAGAGTGCAGGGTTAGAGAGACAAACAGACCCTTACCCTGCAGACAGCCCCTCTCTCACCCTGCAGACAGCCCCCCTCACCTCCACGGAGTCCCTGAAGAGGTAGCGCCGGTATTTCTCTCTCAGCTCTTCGCTCGGCAGCAGCGGGAGCACGAAGTCCTCTGGCATGCGCAGCGGGCACCCCCGAGCCATGCAGGAGATTCCTTCAGGGGGGAGAGGGGGTCCAGCGAGTCAACGGGTGCATCAAGCAACAGTGCAATTAACAGGATCAAAGAGAAATATACAACACGCGCCCACAACCAGCTGCCAAGTCCTGGCCCGGGTTCAAGTTGTGAAAGATGCCATATAAACTACTCTGCAGTCCAGTACTGTCCTGGGTTCAAGTCCCACCTACTCCCACCATCTTTTAAACAGAATAGCCACGAGAGGCGTTATACACACTAGTGTCCTGTACTGTCCTGTCCCAGGGTCTCTACACTCACTAGTGTCCTGTCCTGTCCCAGGGTCTCTACACACACTAGTGTCCTGTCCTGTCCCAGGGTCTCTACACACACTAGTGTCCTGTCCTGTCCCAGGGTCTCTACACACACTAGTGTCCTGTCTCAGGCTCTCTGCACAGACTCACCGACTCCCACCCCATCCTTGACCAGCACAGTGGAGTGCTGCTCCCAGCAGCTCTTGCAGAAGGGGTGCTGGCAGGGCAGGGAGAGCAGGCTCTCCTTCCTGACGAGCTGCAGGCAGACTCCGCAGTGCAGAGAGGAGTGAGGGGGCGCCTAGCACAGGACAACAGCAATGCAAAACACACCTTTCAGCACACAAATCCAGACTTTACAGACAAACAAATTAATGAACGAATGAATACTCACAGCGTGCGCACTTACAGGGTTACAGGGGGCGGCCTGCACCTGTGCATCCAGCAGCAGCTGTGTGGAATTGGACTTGTGCCTGAAACACAGAGCCAGGGTTACACAGCATCAAACACAGAGCCAGGGTTACACAGCATCAAACACAGAGCCAGGGTTACACAGCATCAAACACAGAGCCAGGGTTACACAGCATCAACACCAGGGTTACACAGCATCAAACACAGAGCCAGGGTTACACAGCATCAAACACACAGCGACAACGCACAGTCTGCAGCACAGTCAACACGCAGTCTGCAGCACATTCAACACGCAGTCTGCAGCACACAGTGAAAACTTGTTTTATATACAAGTTAGTATAGGAGATACAATGCAAGCGATTCTTTAACTATCCTGCTTGAGCTCATTCCAGTGTGTGTTGACCGGTTACAGAGGAGTGAGGAGCTCCCTGCTCTGCAGAGACACTCAGTTAAACATTGTGCCTACCTCTCCAGGATATCAGTCAGCTGCCAGTGGAAATGCACTAGGACCAGTTTAGCTACTGAAGGCAGGACCTGAAAACACAAGCACAGCGACACACCGGTGAGATGTACAACAGAAAGAGAAGACTCACTCACCTGTGTAGCAAAGGGGATTTGAATGCATTCATAACTCCAGCCCGAGCGACTGTGCTTTCATTCCTCGTCTGCCAGCTTGTTTCCCAGCAACTTTGTCAAGCTGGTAAAATATTATTTTTACTCTGAGAAGGTGCCGCTGCCAGAGAGAGGGTGAGGGGGTGTTTAACGCACACCCCAAAATAAACCTGCCAGACAGACGCTCTGCTAACCAGCCAGAGTGACAGGCCAGCAGGGACAAGAAATACATGACAGCCAGCTCACAGAACTGGTGTACTCAGCCCCTTCCCCCCTCTCTCTCCAAACTAGAATGCTGTTCACCTGCTCACTCAGCACTCTCTCCCTCTCACCTTGAGTGCAGAGGCCATGCTGTTCATCTGCTCACTCAGCACTCTCTCCCTCTCACCTTGAGTGCGGAGACCATGCTGTTCACCTGCTCACTCAGCACTCTCTCCCTCTCACCTTGAGTGCGGAGACCATGCTGTTCACCTGCTCACTCAGCACTCTCTCCCTCTCACCTTGAGTGCGGAGGCCATGCTGTTCATCTGCTCACTCAGCACTCTCTCCCTCTCACCTTGAGTGCGGAGACCATGCTGTTCACCTGCTCACTCAGCACTCTCTCCCTCTCACCTTGAGTGCAGAGGCCATGCTGTTCACCTGCTCACTCAGCACTCTCTCCCTCTCACCTTGAGTGCGGAGACCATGCTGTTCACCTGCTCACTCAGCACCCTCTCCCTCTCACCTTGAGTGCGGAGACCATGCTGTTCACCTGCTCACTCAGCACTCTCTCCCTCTCACCTTGAGTGCGGAGACCATGCTGTTCACCTGCTCACTCAGCACTCTCTCCCTCTCACCTTGAGTGCGGAGACCATGCTGTTCACCTGCTCACTCAGCACTCTCTCCCTCTCACCTTGAGTGCGGAGGCCATGCTGTTCACCTGCTCACTCAGCACTCTCTCCCTCTCACCTTGAGTGCGGAGTCCATGCTGTTCACCTGCTCACTCAGCACTCTCTCCCTCTCACCTTGAGTGCGGAGACCATGCTGTTCACCTGCTCACTCAGCACTCTCTCCCTCTCACCTTGAGTGCGGAGACCATGCTGTTCACCTGCTCACTCAGCACTCTCTCCCTCTCACCTTGAGTGCGGAGGCCATGCTGTTCACCTGCTCACTCAGCACTCTCTCCCTCTCACCTTGAGTGCGGAGGCCATGCTGTTCATCTGCTCACTCAGCACTCTCTCCCTCTCACCTTGAGTGCGGAGACCATGCTGTTCACCTGCTCACTCAGCACCCTCTCCCTCTCACCTTGAGTGCGGAGACCATGCTGTTCACCTGCTCACTCAGCACTCTCTCCCTCTCACCTTGAGTGCGGAGACCATGCTGTTCACCTGCTCACTCAGCACTCTCTCCCTCTCACCTTGAGTGCGGAGGCCATGCTGTTCACCTGCTCACTCAGCACTCTCTCCCTCTCACCTTGAGTGCGGAGGCCATGCTGTTCACCTGCTCACTCAGCACTCTCTCCCTCTCACCTTGAGTGCGGAGACCATGCTGTTCACCTGCTCACTCAGCACTCTCTCCCTCTCACCTTGAGTGCGGAGGCCATGCTGTTCACCTGCTCACTCAGCACTCTCTGGCTCTCCCGGTAGGTGAGGCAGGTGAACAGGTACTCCTCGGGGTCGAAGGCATCAGCCCCCTGCTGCTCCATGTCTCCTGCGACGCCCTCGTAATAATCCGCGATGTCCCCCGGGTCCTCCTCCTCCTCCTCCTCAGAATTGCCATCGAAGTCCTCGTTACTCTCGGAGCCCTGGCTGTTCATGTCCACTGACATAATAGGCGTGCCGCCAACAGCCGCTGCTAATAGTTCCCTCTCCTCTCCTCCTTCGCACACAAGGGCCAGGCCAGGAAAACAACTCCCAGTAGCCTCTGTCAGAGGGTCTAGGAACTCAGCAGCACAGCTCCCCGCACACTCATCTGCTATCGATGCTGCTGTGAAGATTCACTGGGGAAAAAACAGAGTGACACACAGAGAGAGGAGAGTCATTCTTTTCTAGTTGTATACAGCCTTACACAGGGTCAGAAAGCACTGGAGCCAGTCAAGCCAAACCACGGTGGGAAATAAGACTCCCACTGCACAGCAGTTTGATCCAGTCCTGGTTTTAACACAGGGATGACAATAAGACTCCCACTGCACAGCAGTTTGATCCAGTCCTGGTTTTAACACAGGGATGACAATAAGACTCCCACTGCACAGCAGTTTGATCCAGTCCTGGATGGAAATTTGCAAGCAGTTTGATCCAGTCCTGGTTTTAACACAGGGATGACAATAAGACTCCCACTGCACAGCAGTTTGATCCAGTCCTGGTTTGGCTACGAGTCTAATAAGCCACACCTGAGCTTGCTACTGCACACTAGGGCTAAACAAGCATGCACTAAAACCTGGAAAGGGTGAAACTGCTCCACAACAGGAGTCTTATTTCTATCTCTGCAAACCAAGACTTGAAGCACAGCACAGAAACCAGGACCAGAGGACACTGCTCAAGATACCAATAGGATAGCGACAATAAGACAGTGCAGGTAAGCCATTGAAAACTACAGGAGACATGGGGCCTGATTTAAACTGGCGTAGAATTCTAGAGGTTACAGAATGATTGTTTACTTGTTGCATTTACTTCAGAAAATGAATACAAAGAATAGCGTAGCAACATACTGTGTGTGTGACAGCAATTTCTACAGTGCTTTACAACACAGTGACACAAAAATAACATTTTGAATTTGTACTAGTAAAAACACTTCTGTAAAAATAAAAAAATCTACAATGTGACATTAAGCTGTCTGGCCACTTGCTGTGAAACACTGTGTATTATAACCTCCACCTGCTGCACTGCACAGCAGAGAAGAGAAACGATGCCTCCGCAGAGCAGCTACAACAGCACACCTTCCACTCTAACACTGTGTATTATAACCTCCACCTGCTGCACTGCACAGCAGAGAAGAGAAACGATGCCTCCGCAGAGCAGCTACAACAGCACACCTTCCACTCTAACACTGTGTATTATAACCTCCACCTGCTGCACTGCACAGCAGAGAAGAGAAACGATGCCTCCGCAGAGCAGCTACAACAGCACACCTTCCACTCTTACAAAGCACACCCTGCAGCACAGCTTCACCAAAACAAAAAACATGAAATGAGAATGACAGCTCCGCTTACGAAACTCAGGCAAACTTCAATTTGTTACTTTACAAAAGATGGCACAATAATCCATTTGTGCTTCAAAATGTTTCTGACGGGGGGGCGGCGGGATGTTGTTTCTGACGGGGTGCCGGCGGGATGTTGTTTCTGACGGGGTGCCGGCGGGATGTTGTTTCTGACGGGGTGCCGGCGGGATTTGTTTCTGACGGGGTGCCGGCGGGATGTTGTTTCCGACGGGGTGCCGGCGGGATGTTGTTTCCGACGGGGTGCCGGCGGGATGTTGTTTCTGACGGGGTGCCGGCGGGATGTTGTTTCTGACGGGGTGCCGGCGGGATGTTGTTTGCCGGCGGGATGTTGTTTCTGACAGGGGGGCGGCGGGATGTTGTTTCTGACGGGGTGCCGGCGGGATGTCGTTTCTGACGGGGTGCCGGCGGGATGTTGTTTTGCCGGCGGGATGTTGTTTCCGACGGGGTGCCGGCGGGATGTTGTTTCTGACGGGGTGCCGGCGGGATGTTGTGCCGGCGGGATGTTCTGACGGGGTGCCGGCGGGATGTTGTTTCTGACGGGGTGCCGGCGGGATGTTGTTTTTGCCGGCGGGATGTTGTTTCTGACGGGGTGCCGGCGGGATGTTGTTTCTGACGGGGTGGCGGCGGGATGTTGTTTCTGACGGGGTGACGGGGGCCGGCGGGATGTTGTTTCTGACGGGGTGCCGGTTTCTGACAGGGGGGCGGCGTGTGGCGGCGGGATGTTGTTTCTCGGATGTTGTTTCTGACGGGGTGCCGGCGGGATGTTGTTTTTGACGGGGTGGCGGCGGGATGTTGTTTCTGACGGGGTGGCGGCGGGGGTGGCGGCGGGATGTTGTTTCTGACGGGGTGGCGGCGGGATGTTGTTTCTGACGGGGGGCGGCCGGCGGGATGTTGTTTTGACAGGGGGGCGGCGGGATGTTGTTTTTGACAGGGTGCCGGCGGGATGTTGTTTCTGACGGGGTGCCGGCGGGATGTTGTTTCTGACAGGGTGCCGGCGGGATGTTGTTTCTGACGGGGTGCCGGCGGGATGTTGTTTCTGAGGGGGGCGGCGGGATGTTGTTTTTGACGGGGGCCGGCGGGATGTTGTTTTTGACGGGGGGGCGGCGGGATGTTGTTTCTGACGGGGTGCCGGCGGGATGTCGTTTCTGACGGGGTGCCGGCGGGATGTTGTTTCTGACGGGGTGCCGGCGGGATGTTGTTTCTGACGGGGTGCCGGCGGGATGTTGTTTCTGACGGGGTGCCGGCGGGATGTTGTTTCTGACGGGATGTTGTGACCGGCGGGATGTTGTTTTTGACGGGGGGGCGGCGGGATGTTGTTTTTGACGGGGTGCCGGCGGGATGTTGTTTTTGACAGGGGGGCGGCGGGATGTTGTTTCTGACAGGGGGGCGGCGGGATGTTTCTGACGGGGTGCCGGCGGGATGTTGTATAAAAAGGTATGTTTTCTTTATTATTATTGCATAATGAAATGACAGATGTTAGGCAGAGAGGGGATAGGATTGACTGTTACAGATTTCTTTAGATCAATTATTCAGTTCCACAGTAATATAAACCAGCCTGTGCCGCCCTGCTCTTCAAGTTATCTGTAATGCATGCTGTCAGTGTGCAGGGGCTGCTGCACATTCCTACATAACAAAATGATTTTAAAAGCTTGAGGCTTCTGCGTGGAAATAAGACTCCAATTGCATAGCAGTGTGATGCTGTCCTGGTTTTGCTAGGGGTTTAAAGAAACACACCTGAGCTTGTTACCGATATGCTGGTTCTAATCCAGCTCCTAGTAAAACCTGGAATGCATGAAGCTGACTTGGAAGGAGGCGGAGTCTTCCCATCCCTGCAGAGAACTCTGTGGTCTGCTCAGTTTATAAACAGTCTAGCTCCTCTCAGCCAATCAGAACTGGTCTGCATTCACATCCTGTGCATTCCATTGCCAAAACTTTACGAATCCAGTGATGTCACATTAATTAAATAAGGAAAGGACTGACATTACAAAATCAGATTAAGATCTTTACCTGTGAAAAAAAAAAAAAACTGGGACCACAGTAAAGGTCAAACAGCAAACAAGAAAGAACCTGTGATTCCTATTAACAGAATCGAGCAGAACCTGAGCTCTCCGCCGCTGTGCCCATGAGGCTCGGTGTATTACACCGATATAATCTACCACACAACAGTTACTGCTTTGACTTGCAATCCCTCCAGACAGCAAGTCTCTTTCAGTGCGTGTGCCACTCAGTTACACAGCAAGCATGACGCTGTGTTTTCATAAACGCAGCACTGCCTGTGACGATACCATGAATACCAGCGTGTTACCGAACTCGCTCAGCGCGTCAGCCTGCGAGCACAAAACGCGATCACTAACACGGGCTTGAATATCACTTAAATTGTGACAGGGCTCGGAAATAATATGACTTACAGAAACACAACGTGCGCCCCCACGCTCCCTCGCATGAACAGATTAAAATGAGGGAGCGTATCGCTTTCTAGATGAAAGCGTGGAAACTAAACTCTACTTCGCAGCAAATTTTGTGCGGGGGCACCACCGCTAGCAACCCCCCCCCCCCCCCCCCCCCAGCTCGGCTGCTGGCTCACTACCAGCCCGAGGACTGGCATGTAAACAGGGCCGCCCGGAGCCTGCTGCCTCCCTTATCGCCTGTCCCCCCCCGTCCCGGTCCTCGCCCGCCTGTCCCCGCCTGCCCCCCCCTGTCCCGGTCCTCGCCCGCCTCCCTGCCTCTCGTTACCGGGTCGCTGGGGGCAGCCTGTCTCGGATCCCGCGACTCGATTCCGGGTAGCTCCTGGCATCCGATCTGCTGCAGAGGGGAACACCGCCGCGTCATATCCGAGAGGAGGGGCGAGCTGGTGGTGGGCGGGGTTTCGGTTACTCTATTCTAAATAGACCCGCAATGACGTCAGCTGCAAGCACTCAGACACAGCATAGCGCTTTCATTTATCAACACGCAAGTGGGGTCACCAGAAGTGGTTGAAAATACAAGAATAATGATCGAATAACAAATAAAATCGGAACCGAACTGTATTCGATCAATTGTAATTAATAAGGGCTATTTACAATTACAGTTACACACGTGCGCAGGTGTGCGGTTCCACGCCAGTCGCAGTCACACTGTCGTTAGAGTGAATGATGAATTGCTGGTCTGATATTGATGTCTAAAATTGATATTTAAAAAGTTAAATGTCACATCTGTTTTAGAAAAGCTTTGTCCAGCGGATTAGCGCTGTGATAATCTCTCCAGACTAATCTCTTTCCACCTGGAGAAGGTCTGTGCTCTAATCCCGCTGCTCCTTGTGATAGACTCTGTCCTTGAACAACAGAACAGCTAACTCCTGTGCTCTCCTAATACCTCCCTGAGAGAGTGTTTCTGTGTCATTGCTGTCCCTCCTGAGACTGGCACTGCTGAGCTCAGAACTGTTCTGTCATTCCTGTCCTTGATTAAAACTGGAAAGAAACTCCTCAGCACACCGCAGATTCGCGAACACAAGCGTAAACAACAAGAAGGAACAAGGAAAAGAACCATTCAAAATTGTACATCTAGAGTTCCTCGTTATTCTCTCCCTAATTTAGAACAGCCAACAATGTTCCCTCACCGGAGCGATTCCCCACACAGCTCAGAACGGATCCCACGAGTGAGCCAGCTTCCTCTCTTCCATCCAGGACTCGAGAGTGGATGTCAGCGAGTTCCCAGCCTCTAGAGGACGAAGGCCAGGCCTGCAGGTGTCCCGCAGAGCGCACTGGGCGCCTGGCTGCTAGGATCCGCTGTAGCACAATGAGGAGAAAGTCTCTTCTGGTTTTGCCTTTCTAACCTGCGGGAGCACCCGAGCCAATGCTCCTGGCTGATTCATCTTCACTGTGAGCTCTCCCTCACGTGCTGTACCCATAGCCCCCAGTACGGCACTCAGCTTGCATTCTTGACATCACGGTGGGTGATGAAGGTTTCCACAAAAGTGTCTGAAAAAACATTGATATCTGTGTCTAATTTTATCACAAAGTGTTCTTAAGTTCTACTGTAGCAACTTATAACATTTCAAACTGCTACAATACAAATGCAAGTAAACATACAAACAAACAGCATTGTTTGACCACATTTCTTTATTAAGTGTTTCATTTAAATGAGTGGAGGGAGGGAGTGTGCCCCAGCAGGACTAGCAGAGACTGTTGACAGCACCAGGGGGCACAGCAGTTCATATGCCAGGGTCTAGCCCTCTTCCTCCTCGCAGACCTCGCATTGCTGCCACTTCATCGCGTCGAAGTTGAACTCTGACCCCGTCATGTGGTGGTACAGATCCTTGATGTCCTCACACTCCGCCTCGAAGTGTGTCGTAGCGTCAAACGACTTGGAAACGAAGATTTGAGTGAGGAGAGAGAGGGAGTCACCATTACACAGCACAGCACAGCACAGAGACACAGCACAGAGACATAGCACAGCATAGAGCAAAACAGGGCAGCACCGTAAAGCACAGCAAAACAGCATAGCACACCTCAACACAACATAACTCAACACAGCAGTCACACAGTGTCTAGATGACATAAATCAACTAAACACAACACAACAACAATACAACAACAACACAAGGCTTAATTATTATTTACCTGGCTGCGGGACCTGTTGTCAGAAGGTATGTACAGATTACTGATGGAGACGAACCTGCAGGAAACACAGCATGCTATCTGACGATCATGAGCCTCTCCCAGCTTCTACTGACTGTTCCCATTGAGTTCTGTGTGACAGCATCTAACAGACTTCACCTCTCTAACCCCCAGACCACCGCACTGACTCTGGCTCACTCCCTTCTGCACTATACTATTTTATAATACTTCCCTATGCTTTCCCATACCTCTCTATACTTTGTAATACCTCTCTATGCTTTCCCATACCTCTCCGTGCTTTACAATGCTTCCCTATGCTTTACCAGACCTCTCTGTGCTTTACAATGCTTCCCTATGCAATGTGGAGCGAGGTGGAGTAGGGGAGGGCAGGGAAGGGGGAGGGAACAGGGGACTCAAGGGCATCAGACACAGGCAATCCCACAGGATTAGAGGGGATTCATTTCCTAAAGATATTTAGGATACCGGTAATCACCCAGATAACCCACATCAAGGACGCAAATAAGACTCCCATTGCACAGCAGCTTCATCCACGCCTGGTTTTACTAGGAGTTTAATAAGACACACCTGAGCGTGTTACCTATACACTGGGGCTAATGAAGCTCGTAGTAAAACAACTGCTGTGCAACAGAAGCCTTCTTTCAATCGCTGCATATTACCAGGAAACAGTCTAATACAAAACATCTGAAATGAAAAAAGTCATTCAAAATACTGTATCGCAAACTGACGAGGATCTAAAACATGTGCTGGTTCACTCTGTAACAATCGGCAGCGCCTGCGCAATACAGCGTTACACTGATCTCCGAAGAGCATCGTCGCATGTTAAGGTTATAATAACAACGCTTCATAACTACTGCCCGGTACTCGTTTCAATACAGGCGTGGGGAGAGACGTTTTAACATGCTTGCTATCATCCGCCGCTCTGATTCCTGTTTTCAGTCCGGTCCTTGTGCGTGTGTCACAGTTTAATCCGTCCGACCGCCCATCTGGGGTAAAGGTCGGTCTTCCCAAGCAAGCTGTAGGGCTCATTTTCGGAGGTGAGGCTGATTCGCTCAGGGACCGGACTTTCACTCGCCTCCGCTGGAAATACATGTCGTTTCTGACATTTAATTATATCGTTTGTCAAACTCTCGTGTGTTCGTAAAAAAGATGTCGAAGCAACAGCAGATCAGCCCGCTGAAAAATTTCTTCGCGGGCGGGTTCGGGGGAGTGTGCCTGGTGTTCACCGGACACCCCCTCGACACGATCAAGGTAAGAATAAATAGTAACGATTACAAATGCAAAGATACATCAAAGTTATTGAGCTGCTCTCTTCACAGCTGCTGTTCACAAAACGCATGCATAGCCGGAGCGTGAATAAACTGACGCGAACTCGGATTCAGCTGTGAGAGTTCAAGCTCGCTGGCTTTATACGTGTGTGTGTGTGTGTGTGTGTGTGTGTGTGTATATATATATATATATATATATATATATATATATATATATATATATATATATATATATATATATATATATATAAATGTGTGTGCGCACGATTGCAACAGCACAGCGTTAAGTGGCAGGGTTAGGGTGGTGGTTTAGTGGAGTTAGCGCTGTCACATTGACAGTACTGTTTTATAGTAACAACTCCTGACTAAGGGAGTTCAGTGCAGCCCTGGAAACATGCACACCACTTCTGTTATGTGTCAAGTTATGTTTTCTCTGTTAAATATATTCTCTGCTTTTTTTTCTGAGCGACCTTTCACCCAGTTACACTCCACGGAGTCACGTGCAGGTACAGAATAACGGGAGCTGTAGCTTTAGCAAGGTCAGGACCATGACTGAACAAAACATGAAACCCTGCTCATGTAGTAATACAGCACAGCACAGCCCCTCTCCTCCTTGATTCTTACTCGGGATGGAAGTAACACCCCATTGCATAGCGGTTTGATCCATTCCTGGTTTCACGAGGGGTTTAATAAGACGCACCTGAGCTTGCTACCTGTACACTGTGGCTAGTGAAGCTGGTAGTAAACCCTGGAATGGGTAACCCTGCTATGCAATAGGAGTCTGATTCCCATCCCTGTGCCCCTGCCCCTCTCTCCCCAGGTGCGCTTGCAGACACAGCCTAAGCCGGCCCCAGGACAGCCTCTCCTCTACTCGGGGACCTTCGACTGCTTCAAGAAGACCTTGATCAAGGAGGTGAGGAGCAGAAAGGGGAAGAGAGCAGAAGAGTAAAATGAGATCTTCCAAGGAGCTGCTTGATCTCAAAGCTTTGTCAAGTCGGGTCTTTGTGGTTCAGCATCAGCTGCATGGCTAGGTAACCCGTTCCCATCCCTCGGCACTGTCTCTGTGTCTGTCTCTCACCCCCTGTCTCTGCTCTCTCCCCAGGGTGTGAGTGGTCTGTACAGGGGCATGGTGGCCCCCATCATCGGGGTCACCCCAATGTTCGCTGTGTGTTTCTTCGGGTTCGGACTCGGCAAGAAGCTGCAACAGAGAAGCCCCGACGATGTGCTGTCGTGAGTACCCCAGTACTGTGTGTGTGTGAGTACCCCAGTACTGTGTGTGTGTGAGTACCCCAGCAGTGTGTGTGTGTGTGTGTGTGTGTGTGTGTGTGTGTGAGGACCCCAGTACTGTGTGTGTGTGAGGACCCCAATACTGTGTGTGTGTGTGTGAGTACCCCAGTACTGTGTGTGTGTGAGGACCCCAGTACTGTGTGTGTGTGAGGACCCCAGTACTGTGTGTGTGTGTGTGTGTGTGTGATGGACCCCAGTACTGTGTGTGTGTGAGGACCCCAATACTGTGTGTGTGTGAGGACCCCAATACTGTGTGTGTGTGAGGACCCCAATACTGTGTGTGTGTGTGTATGGACCCCAATACTTTGTGTGTGTGAGGACCCCAATACTGTGTGTGTGTGAGGACCCCAATACTGTGTGTGTGTGTGAGGACCCCAGTACTGTGTGTGTGTGTGAGGACCCCAATACTGTGTGTGTTTGTGAGGACCCCAATACTGTGTGTGTGTGTGTGTGTGACCCCAATACTGTGTGTGTGTGTGTATGGACCCCAATACTGTGTGTGTGTGAGGACCCCAGTACTGTGTGTGTGTGAGGACCCCAGTACTGTGTGTGTGTGAGGACCCCAATACTGTGTGTGTGTGTGAGGACCCCAATACTGTGTGTGTGTGTGTGTGTATGTGTGTGTGAGGACCCCAGTACTGTGTGTGTGTGTGTACCCCAGTACTGTGTGTGTGTGAGGACCCCAATACTGTGTGTGTGAGGACCCCAATACTGTGTGTGTGTGTGTAAGGACCCCAATACTGTGTGTGTGTGTGTGTGTGTGTGTGTGTGTGTGTGTGTGTGTGAGGACCCCAATACTGTGTGTGTGTGTGTGTGTGTGTGTGTGTGTGTGAGTACCCCAATACTGTGTGTGTGTGTGTGTGTGTGTGTGTGGGTGAGGACCCCAATGTGTGTGTGTGTGTGAGTACCCCAGTACTGTGTGTGTGTGTGAGGACCCCAATACTGTGTGTGTGTGTGTGTGTGTGTGTGTGAGGACCCCAATACTGTGTGTGTGTGAGGACCCCAATACTGTGTGTGTGTGAGGACCCCAACTGTGTGTGTGTGTGTGTGTGTGTGTGTGTGTGAGGTCCCCAGTACTGTGTGTGTGTGAGGACCCCAATACTGTGTGTGTGTGAGGACCCCAATACTGTGTGTGTGTGTGTGTGTGAGGACCCCAATACTGTGTGTGTGTGTGTGTGTGTGTGTGTGTATGGACCCCAATACTGTGTGTGTGTGAGGACCCCGATACTGTGTGTGTGTGTGAGGACCCCAACTGTTGTGTACTGTGTGTGTGTGTGTGTGTGTGTGTGTGGGTCATGACACACCACCAGTACTGGGTATGTGGGTGTTGGGGACACACACAGTAACCCTGGGGTCAAGTACCCACCACAGTGTTGTGTGAGGACACCCAGTACTGTGTGTGGGTGTGACTGTGACCCACACACTGTGTGTGGGTGAGGACCCCAATACTGTGTACTGTGTGTGTGTGTGTGTGTGTGTGTGTGTGTGTGTGTGTGTGTGTGTGTGTGGTGAGGACCCCAGTACTGTGTGTGTTTGTGAGGACCCCAATGTGTGTGTGTGTGTGTGTGAGGACCCCAGTACTGTGTGTGTGTGTGTGTGTGTGTGTGTGTGTGAGGACCCTAATACTGTGTGTGTGTGTGTGTGTGTGTGTGTGTGTGTGTGTGTGAGGACCCCAATACTGTGTGTGTTTGTGAGGACCCCAGTACTGTGTGTGTGTGAGGACCCCAGTACTGTGTGTGTGTGAGGACCCCAGTACTGTGTGTGTGTGAGTACCCCAATACTGTGTGTGTGTGAGGACCCCAATACTGTGTGTGTGTGTGTGTGTGTGTGTGTGAGGACCCCAGTGTGTGTGTGTGTGTGTGTGAGCACCCCAGTACTGTGTGTGTTTGTGAGGACCCCAGTACTGTGTGTGTGTGAGGACCCCAGTACTGTGTGTGTGTGTGTGTGTGTGTGTGGTGAGGACCCCATTACTGTGTGTGTGTGTGTGTGTGTGTGTGTGTGTGTGTGTGTGAGGACCCCAGTACTGTGTGTGTTTGTGAGGACCCCAGTACTGTGTGTGTGTGAGGACCCCAATACTGTGTGTGTGTGTGTGTGTGTGTGTGTGTGTGTGTGTGTGAGGACCCTAATACTGTGTGTGTGTGAGGACCCCAGTACTGTGTGTGTGTGTGTGTGTGTGTGTGAGGACCCCAATACTGTGTGTGTGTGTGTGTGTGTGTGTGTGTGTGTGAGGACCCTAATACTGTGTGTGTGTGTGAGGACCCCAATACTGTGTGTGTTTGTGAGGACCCCAGTACTGTGTGTGTGTGTGAGGACCCCAATACTGTGTGTGTGTGAGGACCCCAATACTGTGTGTGTGTGAGTACCCCAGTACTGTGTGTGTGTGAGGACCCCAGTACTGTGTGTGTGTGTGTGTGTGTGTGAGGACCCCAATACTGTGTGTGTGTGTGTATGGACCCCAGTACTGTGTGTGTGTGAGGACCCCAGTACTGTGTGTGTGTGTGTGTGTGTGTGTGTGTGTGTGTGTGTGTGTGTGTGTGTGTGTGTGTGTGAGGACCCCAATACTGTGTGTGTGTGTGTGTGTATGGACCCCAATACTCTGTGTGTGTGTGTGACTATAGCAGGTGTGTTCCCAGCTGTGACCTCTCTCTCTGTCTCTCAGGTACCCTCAGTTGTTCGCAGCGGGGATGCTGTCCGGTGTTTTCACTACAGTCATCATGGCTCCGGGCGAGCGAATCAAGTGCCTCTTGCAGGTAGAGGAGAGGAACAGCACACTCCATCTCCTGAAGGTTTCAATTGACGACTGTGTGTGTGTGTGAGAGAGAGTGAGAGTGAGAACAGCACTGTGAGAGTGAGTACAGCACTGAGAGAGTGAGTACAGTACTGTGTGAGTGAGTGAGAGAGAGAGAGCGCACAGCTCAGTTCTGTGTAACCATCTACCTGCCTGTCTGATCCAGGAGAGTGTGAGTACAGCACTGTGAGAGTGAGTACAGCACAGAGAGTGAGTGAGAGAGCGCACAGCTCAGTTCTGTGTAACCCTCTCCCTTCCTGTCTCAGATCTAGGAGAGAGTGAGTACAGCACTGTGTGAGTGAGTGAGAGAGCGCACAGCTCAGTTCTGTGTAACCCTCTCCCTGCCTGTCTCAGATCCAGGAGAGAGTGAGTACAGCACTGAGAGAGTGAGTACAGCACTGAGAGAGTGAGTGAGAGAGCACACAGCTCAGTTCTGTGTAACCCTCTCCCTTCCTGTCTCAGATCCAGGAGAGAGTGAGTACAGCACTGAGAGAGTGAGTACAGCACTGTGTGAGTGAGTGAGAGAGCGCACAGCTCAGTTCTGTGTAACCATCTACCTGCCTGTCTGATCCAGGAGAGTGTGAGTACAGCACTGTGAGAGTGAGTACAGCACAGAGAGTGAGTGAGAGAGCGCACAGCTCAGTTCTGTGTAACCCTCTCCCTTCCTGTCTCAGATCTAGGAGAGAGTGAGTACAGCACTGTGTGAGTGAGTGAGAGAGCGCACAGCTCAGTTCTGTGTAACCCTCTCCCTGCCTGTCTCAGATCCAGGAGAGAGTGAGTACAGCACTGAGAGAGTGAGTACAGCACTGAGAGAGTGAGTGAGAGAGCACACAGCTCAGTTCTGTGTAACCCTCTCCCTGCCTGTCTCAGATCCAGGAGAGAGTGAGTACAGCACTGAGAGAGTGAGTGAGAGAGCACACAGCTCAGTTCTGTGTAACCCTCTCCCTTCCTGTCTCAGATCCAGGAGAGAGTGAGTACAGCACTGTGTGAGTGAGTGAGAGAGCGCACAGCTCAGTTCTGTGTAACCCTCTCCCTGCCTGTCTCAGATCCAGGAGAGAGTGAGTACAGCACTGAGAGAGTGAGTACAGCACTGAGAGAGTGAGTGAGAGAGCACACAGCTCAGTTCTGTGTAACCCTCTCCCTTCCTGTCTCAGATCCAGGAGAGAGTGAGTACAGCACTGTGTGAGTGAGTGAGAGAGCGCACAGCTCAGTTCTGTGTAACCCTCTCCCTGCCTGTCTCAGATCCAGGCTGCGTCGGGAGAGGTGAAGTACACCGGCCCCATGGACTGTGTGAAGCAGCTCTACAGAGAGTCTGGAGTGAGAGGGATCTACAAGGGCACAGTGCTGACTCTCATGAGAGGTAATCACACACACACACACACACACACACACAGTGCCACTGTCATGAGAGGTAATCACACACACACACACACAGTGCTGACTGTCATGAGAGGTAATCACACACACACACACACACACACACACACACACACACACTCACACACACTCCCTGGTTTCAGTATTCTGAATCCTGCATCATGGTGCTTGGAATTTGGACCATTTTCACTCTCATGACAAACAAATACTGTATGAAACACTGACTCCTCACTCCTCTGCTTACTTCTGTCCTCACTCCATTCCTCTCTTTACTCCTCTCTCCTCACTCCTTTCCTGTCTTTACTCCTCTCTCCTCACTCCTTTCCTGTCTTTACTCCTCTCTCCTCACTCCTTTCCTGTCTTTACTCCTCACTGCTCTCTCCTCCTCTCTCCTCAATCCACTCCTCTCTCCTCACTCCTCTGCTCTCTTTACTCCTCTCTCCTCACTCCTCTCTCCTCACTCCTTTCCTCTCTCTTTACTCCTCTCTCGTCTCTCTCTCCTCTCTCAGACGTGCCGGCCAGTGGGATGTACTTCATGACGTACACGTGGCTCAAGGACATCCTCACCCCTGAGGGCAAGAGGTCAGTGTCCCGCCCCCCCGTGTGTCCATCTGTGAGCTCCGTGTCTGTCTGTCTGCCTGTGTGCCTATCTGTCTGTGTCCTTACACCTGTGTGCGGACACACCGGTGCAGACAGACGGACACACGGACCTACAGACACCTGTTGCCTGCCTGCCTGCATGTCTGTCTGTCTGTCTGTCTGCCTGTGTGCTTGCCTGTCTGTCTGCCTGTGTGCCTGTCTGTCTGCCTGCCTGCATGTCTCTACCTGCCTGCCTGCCTGCCTGCCTGAGTGTCTCTGCCTGAGTGTCTCTGCCTGTGTGTCTGTGTGTCTGCCTCTCTGTCTGTGTGTCTGCCTCTCTGCCTGTGTGCATGTGTGCAAGCGCTCAATCTCACTGACCCCAGTCTCTATATCTCAGCCCCAGTGAGCTCAGTGTCTGCCTGTCTGTCTGTGTGTCTGTGTGCAAGCGCTCGATCTCACTGACCCCAGTCTCTGTATCTCAGCCCCAGTGAGCTCAGTGTCTGTCTGTGTGTCTGTGTGTCTGTGTGCAAGCGCTCGATCTCGCTGACCCCAGTCTCTGTATCTCAGCCCCAGTGAGCTCAGTGTCTGTCTGTGTGTCTGTGTGTCTGTGTGTCTGTGTGCAAGCGCTCGATCTCGCTGACCCCAGTCTCTGTATCTCAGCCCCAGTGAGCTCAGTGTCTGTCTGTGTGTCTCTGTGTCTGTGTGCAAGCGCTTGATCTCACTGACCCCAGTCTCTGTATCTCATCCCAAGTGAGCTCAGTGTCTGTCTGTGTGTCTGTGTGTCTGTGTGTGCAAGCGCTCGATCTCGTTGACCCCAGTCTGTGTATCTCAGCCCCAGTGAGCTCAGTGTCTGTCTGTGTGTTTGTGTGTCTGTGTGCAAGCGCTCGATCTCGCTGACCCCAGTCTCTGTATCTCAGCCCCAGTGAGCTCAGTGTCTGTCTGTGTGCAAGCGCTCGATCTCACTGACCCCAGCCTCTGTATCTCAGCCCCAGTGAGCTCAGTGTCTGTCTGTGTGTCTGTGTGTCTGTGTGCAAGCGCTCGATCTCGCTGACCCCAGTCTCTGTATCTCAGCCCCAGTGAGCTCAGTGTCTGTCTGTCTGTGTGTCTCTGTGTCTGTGTGCAAGCGCTTGATCTCACTGACCCCAGTCTCTGTATCTCAGCCCCAGTGAGCTCAGTGTCTGTCTGTGTGTCTGTGTGCAAGCGCTCGATCTCGCTGACCCCAGTCTCTGTATCTCAGCCCCAGTGAGCTCAGTGTCTGTCTGTGTGTCTGTGTGTCTGTGTGCAAGCGCTCGATCTCACTGACCCCAGCCTCTGTATCTCAGCCCCAGTGAGCTCAGTGTCTGTCTGTGTGTCTGTGTGTCTGTGTGCAAGCGCTCGATCTCGCTGACCCCAGCCTCTGTATCTCAGCCCCAGTGAGCTCAGTGTCTGTCTGTGTGTCTGTGTGCAAGCGCTCGATCTCACTGACCCCAGTCTCTGTATCTCAGCCCCAGTGAGCTCAGTGTTCCCAGTGTCCTGTTTGCTGGGGGCATGGCCGGCATCTTCAACTGGGCAGTGGCCATCCCTCCTGACGTGCTGAAGAGCAGGTTCCAGACAGGTGAGGGAGCGCCACCGGCAGGGAGGGCAGGGTACTGCATTGTGCTGGCTAGGGTTGGAGAAAAATGTAAGATTCATTTTAGGTGACATTTGCAGAGAGGACTGTGCTGTCTGCTCCCCTCCTCTCTCCCCAGTTCAACCCTGGCAGTGGACTGTGCTGTCTGCTCCCCTCCTCTCTCCCCAATTCAACCCTGGCACAGACTGTGCTGACTGCTCCCCTCCTCTCTGCCCAATTCAACCCTGGCACAGACTGTGCTGACTGCTCCCCTCCTCTCTCCCCAGTTCAACCCTGGCACTGGACTGTGCTGTCTGCTCCCCTCCTCTCTGCCCAATTCAACCCTAGCACTGGACTGTGCTGTCTGCTCCCCTCCTCTCTCCCCAGTTCAACCCTGGCAGTGGACTGTGCTGTCTGCTCCCCTCCTCTCTCCCCAATTCAACCCTGGCACAGACTGTGCTGTCTGCTCCCCTCCTCTCTCCCCAGTTCAACCCTGGCACTGGACTGTGCTGTCTGCTCCCCTCCTCTCTCCCCAATTCGACCCTGGCACAGACTGCTGACTGCTGCCCTCCTCTCTCCGCAGCTCCCGAGGGGAAGTATCCTAACGGGTTCCGGGACGTGCTCCGCGAGCTGATTCGGGAAGAGGGGATCGGCTCCTTGTACAAGGGCTTCACTGCAGTCATGCTGAGAGCATTCCCTGCCAACGCTGTGAGTATATACACTGTACACTGCACACTATACATTGCACACTGCACACTGCACACTAAACACTGCGCACTATACACTGCACACTGCACTATACCCTCCACACTGTATACTGCACACTGCACACTATACACTGCACACTGTACATTATACACTGCACACTATACCCTCCACACTGCACACTGTACACTGCACATTATACACTGCACACTGTACCCTCCACACTGCACACTATACACTGCACACTGTACACTGTACCCTCCACACTACACTGCACACTGTACCCTCCACACTGTACACTGCACACTATACACTGCACACTGCACCCTACACCCTCACACTGTACCCTACACCTGACATACACCCTATGCTCCCTACACATTGCATCCTCCAGACAGGCTCCCTGTACCCTACCCTGCCTGCCTGCCCGCCTCTCTCTCTCTCTCTGTCTGTGTCTCTGCCTGCCTGCCTGCCTCCCTTTCTCTCTCTGCCTGCCTGCCTTTTTTTCTTTCTCTCTCTGCCTGTCTGCCTCTCTTTCTGTCTATCTGCCTGTCTCTCGCTCTCTTTCTGTCTGTCTGCCTGCCTGCCTTTCTCTCTCTCTGTCTCTCTTTCTCTGTCTGCCTGCCTGTCTCTCTCTCTCTCTCTCTCTCACACTCGGTCTCTTGCCTCTTCACCCTCAGGCGTGTTTCCTGGGGTTTGAAGTCGCCCTCAAGTTCCTGAACTGGATCGCGCCCAACATGTGAGCGGCTGGGAGCCAGTGGGATTGTGGGATGGCTGAAGAAGGACAGCACCTCGCACTTACATTGCAGATTCTTTCAGAGATTATATATATATATATATATATATATATATATATGTGTGTGTGTGTGTGTGTAGACTTGTTGAAAGTTTTAATTGTGTTCATAAACAGAACAGAAGTGCCTTAAAGTTTGCACTGTGCAGCTGCAGAATGTACATACATGTGTGTGTATGTATGTATGTACAGTATGTATGTATGTGTACATAACCTAACATGTTTTTTGAAATGCAAGTGCTGTAATGAAATAAGCAGAGACTGAAACTCAGGTAAAACTATATGGTGCTTCTTCACTGCACTGAATAAATGAAACTCAGCCAGAGGGAGGCTGCGCTGGGACCGGCTCGGAGGGGAGGCTGCGCTGGGACCGGCTCGGAGGGGAGGCTGCGCTGGGACCGGCTCGGAGGGGAGGCTGCGCTGGGACCGGCTCGGAGGGGAGGCTGCGCTGGGACCGGCTCGGAGGGGAGGCTGCGCTGGGACCGGCTCGGTGGGGAGGCTGCGCTGGGACCGGCTCGGAGGGGAGGCTGCGCTGGGACCGGCTCGGAGGGGAGGCTGCGCTGGGACCGGCTCATAGGCTGCGCTGGGACCGGCTCGGAGGGGAGGCTGCGCTGGGACCGGCTCGGAGGGGAGGCTGCGCTGCTCGGAGGGGAGGCTGCGCTGGGACCGGCTCGGAGGGGAGGCTGCGCTGGGACCGGCTCGGAGGGGAGGCTGCGCTGGGACCGGCTCGGAGGGGAGGCTGCGCTGGGACCGGCTCGGGGGGGAGGCTGCGCTGGGACCGGCTCGGGGGGGAGGCTGCGCTGGGACCGGCTCGGGGGGGAGGCTGCGCTGGGACCGGCTCGGGGGGGGGAGGCTGCGCTGGGACCGGCTCGAGGGGGAGGCTGCGCTGGGACCGGCTCGGGTGGGGAGGCTGCGCTGGGACCGGCTCGGGTGGGGAGGCTGCGCTGGGACCGGCTCGGGTGGGGAGGCTGCGCTGGGAAACTCGGGGGGGAGGCTGCGCTGGGACCGGCTCGGGTGGGGAGGCTGCGCTGGGACCGGCTCGGGTGGGGAGGCTGCGCTGGGACCGGCTCGGAGGGGAGGCTGCGCTGGGACCGGCTCTGGGGAGGCTGCGCTGGGACCGGCTCGGGGGTGGGGAGGCTCTGGGACCGGCTCGGAGGGGAGGCTGCGCTGACCGGCTCGGAGGGGAGGCTGCGCTGGGACCGGCTCGGGGGTGGGGAGGCTGCGCTGGGACCGGCTCGGGGGGGAGGCTGCGCTGGGACCGGCTCGGGGGTGGGGAGGCTGCGCTGGGACCGGCTCGGGGGGGGAGGCTGCGCTGGGACCGGCTCGGGGGGGAGGCTGCGCTGGGACCGGCTCGGGGGGGAGGCTGCGCTGGGACCGGCTCGGGGGGGAGGCTGCGCTGGGACCGGCTCGGCTCGGGGGGGAGGCTGCGCTGGGACCGGCTCGGGGGAGGGGAGGCTGCGCTGGGACCGGCTCGGGGGGGAGGCTGCGCTGGGACCGGCTCGGGGGGGAGGCTGCGCTGGGACCGGCTCGGAGGGGAGGCTGCGCTGGGACCGGCTCGGAGGGGAGGCTGCGCTGGGACCGGCTCGGAGGGGAGGCTGCGCTGGGACCGGCTCGGAGGGGAGGCTGCGCTGGGACCGGCTCGGAGGGGAGGCTGCGCTGGGACCGGCTCGGAGGGGAGGCTGCGCTGGGACCGGCTCGGAGGGGAGGCTGCGCTGGGACCGGCTCGGAGGGGAGGCTGCGCTGGGACCGGCTCGGGGGGGAGGCTGCGCTGGGACCGGCTCGGAGGGGAGGCTGCGCTGGGACCGGCTCGGAGGGGAGGCTGCGCTGGGACCGGCTCGGAGGGGAGGCTGCGCTGGGACCGGCTCGGAGGGGAGGCTGCGCTGGGACCGGCTCGGAGGGGAGGCTGCGCTGGGACCGGCTCGGAGGGGAGGCTGCGCTGGGACCGGCTCGGAGGGGAGGCTGCGCTGGGACCGGCTCGGAGGGGAGGCTGCGCTGGGACCGGCTCGGAGGGGAGGCTGCGCTGGGACCGGCTCGGAGGGGAGGCTGCGCTGGGACCGGCTCGGAGGGGAGGCTGCGCTGGGACCGGCTCGGGGGGGAGGCTGCGCTGGGACCGGCTCGGAGGGGAGGCTGCGCTGGGACCGGCTCGGAGGGGAGGCTGCGCTGGGACCGGCTCGGGGGGGAGGCTGCGCTGGGACCGGCTCGGGGGGGAGGCTGCGCTGGGACCGACTCGAGGGGGAGGCTGCGCTGGGACCGACTCGAGGGGGGAGCTTGTATTTAAAGATTTAAAGTTTTTTTGAAAAGGGAATTTTTTAACCACTTTGCAATTCAATAACACTACAAACAACTTACAGAGAAGGAAGAGCAGTCAGCATTTCATTGAATTTTTTGTCCGCGGCTACAACACAATCTGATTAGTTGGTATATTTTCTGTCCACATCTATCTATCCAATTGCAGAGCAGGTTCACAGTGTGCAGGTAGCAAGCTCAGGTGTGTCTTATTAAACTTGTAGTAAAACCAGGAATGGATCAAGCCGCTGTGCAGTGGGAGTCTTATTGCCACCCTTGCTTGTGTACCATGGATCAATCTGACTGTGGTGTCAGGCTCAAGCTACAGTGTCTCTGAACAGCCACTAGAGGGTACCCATCCTGCAGTTATTCAGACCTGTGGGATCACAGAGGTTATAAGACCAGTGTAAAGATATTGCTATATATGGTAATGCTGTTTACATTGACCTAAAAGAACACAAATAGCCTTGGCTTGTGTGTATGTGCTTGAGGCAGTGGAGCCACTAAATCCACAGCAAACGCTGAAGCTCAGGAGGAAACGTTCACACGAGAGGAGGCCACTCGCCCCTTCACTGCTGGTCTGGTTCCCAGCAGCTGATTGCTTTCCTAGGAGGCTGAGGGGGTGTGGATAATGACCCCGGGTCCGCTCCGAGGGGGGTGTGTATAATGATCCCGGGTCCCACTCCAAGGGGGTGTGTATAATGACCCCGGGTCCCACTCCGAGGGGGTGTGTGGATAATGACCCCGGGTCCGCTCCGAGGGGGTGTGTATAATGACCCCGGGTCCGCTCCGAGGGGGTGTGTACAATGACCCCGGGTCCCACTCCGAGGGGGTGTGTATAATGACCCCGGGTCCCGCTCCGAGGGGGTGTGTACAATGACCCCGGGTCCGCTCCGAGGGGGTGTGTACAATGACCCCGGGTCCGCTCCGAGGGGGTGTGTACAATGACCCCGGGTCCCACTCCGAGGGGGTGTGTACAATGACCCCGGGTCCCACTCCGAGGGGGTGTGTACAATGACCCCGGGTCCCACTCCGAGGGGGGGTGTGTACAATGACCCCGGGTCCGCTCCGAGGGGGGGTGTGTATAATGACCCCGGGTCCGCTCCGAGGGGGTGTGTACAATGACCCCGGGTCCCACTCCGAGGGGGGTGTGTACAATGACCCCGGGTCCCACTCCGAGGGGGGTGTGGACAATGACCCCGGGTCCGCTCCGAGGGGGGTGTGTATAATGACCCCGGGTCCCGCTCCGAGGGGGTGTGTATAATGACCCCGGGTCCCGCTCCGAGGGGGTGTGGATAATGACCCCGGGTCCGCTCCGAGGGGGTGTGTACAATGACCCCGGGTCCCGCTCCGAGGGGGTGTGTATAATGACCCCGGGTCCCGCTCCGAGGGGGTGTGTATAATGACCCCGGGTCCGCACCGAGGGGGTGTGTATAATGACCCCGGGTCCCGCTCCGAGGGGGTGTGTATAATGACCCCGGGTCCGCTCCGAGGGGGGGTGTGTATAATGACCCCGGGTCCGCTCCGAGGGGGTGTGTATAATGACCCCGGGTCCGCTCCGAGGGGGGTGTGTATAATGACCCCGGGTCCCTCTCCGAGGGGGTGTTGTATAATGACCCCCACGAACGAGTGGCAGACTATTGTTGAGGTTCTTCCCCATGGTTGAGCTCTTCATCTGCATAGCAATGCGGACACGAGATTTACAAAGCGCTGGTAAAGTGACTCAGAACAGAAGCGAGTGCAAACAGGTCGCAAATCTACACGGAGGTGAAGCTGCAGCCTTTGTTTGATGTAAGATTCCAGTCCCCGGATGCAGCTACCTCTTTGCTCTCATCAGACTGACAGACGAGCTCCACCGGCAGAAAGAAACCCCCAAAGACAACGAGCTCCACCGGCAGTAAGAAACCCCCAAAGACAACGAGCTCCACCGGCAGTAAGAAACCCCCAAAGACAACGAGCTCCACCGGCAGTAAGAAACCCCCAAAGACAACGAGCTCCACCGGCAGTAAGAAACCCCCAAAGACAACGAGCTCCACCGGCAGTAAGAAACCCCCAAAGACAACGAGCTCCACCGGCAGTAAGAAACCCACAAAGACAACGAGCTCCACCGGCAGTAAGAAACCCCCAAAGACTGCTGCCGTTAGTGGAGCGCCGTCGGGGCCGCAGAAAGAGAAGTGCGTTTAGAGAAACACCTGCAGTTACTGGAAGACTCTGCTTTGCTGCTCCTGTTTAGTGCGTGTTTGCGGTTCCCCGCTCCTCTCACAAGTGCAGCGTGTGGAAGTGCAATTCATTACGCTCGTCTGTCAGGACTAACAATAGAAAGGAGATAGCTGTGTTTGAGGAGGCGTGCTCTGCACACAGCGCTCCTTCGTTAAACACGGTCTGCAGTCTCTCTCCGCCCACAAAACTACATTTACTGCATCGACTCTATCTAAAAAACAGCAAGGGATTCAAACCCGGGATTCAAACACGAACATCGCCGTGCTGAGGACGCAGCTGAGTCTTTCGCTGCCGTTTGACTTTGAATTCTGCGAATCTAAATAAAGCCATTAAAAAAACCCGCATTCTTAAATAACCCGAGCCTTCGTTACCGGCCGACTGCACGCTACCTGATTGGCTAATGTTCCCTCTTATCGGTGGAGCGCTTTTAAAACTTTCTTTCTGATTGGCCAACCTCCAACTTCTCCCGCCTCTTTATCAATCTTATTAATCAGAGTGCATGCTGACTGGTCACGCTCTGTGTCACTCCAGCTACTCTTTTTTCAGACGTCTCTCCCGCCTCCCTCGTACCGCGATCCTATTGGTCAGCCGCTGTGTCCCAACCAAACTGTTCCAGAACACCGCCCCCCCTTTCCCTAATATAGGCATCGCCGAGGCGACACGTCACAACGTGCAGTCTGATTGGCTGTTCTTCACGACGCTCGCCCCTCCTCAAATACCCGAGAGGCCACGCCCCCGAATCGTGGAGGCGAGAAAGAGAGAGAGAGAGAGAGAGAAAGAGAGAAGAGAAAAGAAAAGAAAAGAAAAGAAAAGAAGACCAGACCCGACCCGACCCGACCCATAACAATCGATACAAACCGGACCGAATCCCAAAATCGATATCGACTGATTGAAGATCGGTCGCATCTCCTGCTGTGTGACGCGCTTTCGATCGCTCTTTATAATTGCATATCGATTGAATAGAGCAGCGTGGGGGAGCCGCCGGGGCTGTGCTGCTGTTATTAATATTCATATTATTAATATTGTTATTATTGCTTCTTTTCTTTGTTATTCGGGGAAGGCAGGCAGGCAGTTAGCGCGTCGATCCGGTCTCAGCGAGTCTCTCTCTTGCAGGCGCACCGGCCTCCCTCGACAGGGATTGAATGAGACTGGTGTAGCGGAGGGCAGGGCGGCTTATTAGGGAGCAGGCAGTGGGAGAAGCCCGGAGAAAGCGTCTGCTAACGGGGTAGGGCTGAGGCGCAAAGCCCGGCTCGCCTGCTGTTGCTCTTGCCGGCCAGGAGGCAGACAGACCGGGCTGTAGACCCGTACTGCAGCGCGCTTGCAGAGAGAGATCCTGCTTCCAGCAGTAAGGAAGGGGCTGAGCATTACAATACTAATATTAATAATACTAATAATATCAATAATAACAATAAGAGTTTGCGTGTCGTTGTTGGTAATTTGGCCCGTGTTTTTTGGTTAATATTTTTACATGCTGCACAGTTGCTGTGTGGTTTTTAATAAATAAAACAGTGTAATTCAATACCAGGTATAAAAGATTGCATGTATATTATGAGCGCGGGTCTGTGCTCGCCGACTCTCCCAGGATTGTGACCGGACCGTGCTTCATTCACACCGCGACGAGGAGTCCGCTCGCCGCCCCGGCTCCCCGCCCCGGCTCCCCTCTGATCGTACCCTGTGTGGGCTCCAGCAGAGCTCTGTCGTGCTCAGTTTGGAATAGACACTTTCTTTTTTATTTCGTTTGTATTGCTGTTGTCAGTACTACTGGTAGTAGTTTTTTTAAACTCTAGTTTCTGCGGGTGAATTCGTGTTATTAATATCCGTCGTTAGTATTGTAATAGCGAATATCAAGGCGGCGGAATGAGTATCGAAGTCCCGCCCGGGCTGACGGAGCTCTTGCAGGGCTACACGGTGGAGGTGTTGCGGCAGAGGCCTCCGGACCTGGTCGAGTTCGCGATCCAGTATTTCACCCGGATCAGGGAGACCCGCAACCAGGACGGGACCGGGCCCGGCGGCGTGAAGCCGCTGGTCAAGGAGGTGAAGATTTCCGAAGCCGAGCCCATGCAGACCGAGTCGACCGGGGACGATGACGAGGAGGACGATTCCGATTTCGAACGTGAGTACCCGGCTTCTTCTTATAACCGAGTCCGCTGTGTCGCTGCGGGGCCCACCGCTACACAACCGTCATAGACCGTGTGTAATAATACACTGCTGTAAAGCCTTCGCAATGCACAGTCTGGAGATCTGTAAAACAATACGTTAAGAGATTATTCAAAATTGTTCAGGGGTGGAAACGAGACTCCTATTGCATAGCAGTGCCACCCATTCCAGGTTTTACTCGGAGCTTGATTCGCTCCAGGGTGCAGGTAACCAGCTGAGGAGGGTCTTATTAAACTCCTAGTAAACCCAGGATCAAACTGCTATGCAATGGGAGTCTTCTTTCCAACCCTGTTAGTTTATTAATGTTGGTATTTCTAACGTACTCGCATCATAACTTACTCCTGGAAATGTACAAGAAAACAGCGTACCTCCAGTTAGCATGGGCGGGCCTGACTGGTTATATAATGCACTGCAGTGAAGCTGGTATACTCTGCACAGTGTGCTATGTGATTATCATTATTGTAATCTGTGATGTTCTCTGCTATTCCTAATCTACATTAATGATTTAGATACTGGTATAGTAAGCAAACTTGTTAAATTTGCAGACGACACAAAAGTAGGAGGAGTGGCAAACACTGTTGCAGCAGCAAAGGTCATTCAAAATGATCTAGACAAGATTCAGAACTGGGCAGACACATGGCAAATGACATTTAATAGAGAAAAGTGTAAGGTACTGCACGCAGGAAATAAAAATGTACATTATAAATATCATATGGGAGATATTGAAATTGGAGAAGGAATCTATGAAAAAGACCTAGGAGTTTTTGTTGACTCAGAAATGTCTTCATCTAGACAATGTGGGGAAGCTATAAAAAAGGCTAACAAGATGCTCGGATACATTGTGAAAAGTGTTGAATTTAAATCAAGGGAAGTAATGTTAAAACTGTACAATGCACTAGTAAGACCTCATCTTGAATATTGTGTTCAGTTCTGGTCACCTCGCTATAAAAAAGATATTGCTGCTCTAGAAAGAGTGCAAAGAAGAGCGACCAGAATTATCCCGGGCTTAAAAGGCATGTCATATGCAGACAGGCTAAAAGAATTGAATCTGTTCAGTCTTGAACAAAGAAGACTACGTGGCGACCTAATTCAAGCATTCAAAATTCTAAAAGGTATTGACAGTGTCGACCCAAGGGACTTTTTCAGCCTGAAAAAAGAAACAAGGACCAGGGGTCACAAATGGAGATTAGACAAAGGGGCATTCAGAACAGAAAATAGGAGGCACTTTTTTACACAGAGAATCGTGAGGGTCTGGAATCAACTCCCCAGTAATGTTGTTGAAGCTGACACCCTGGGATCCTTCAAGAAGCTGCTTGATGAGATTCTGGGATCCATAAGCTACTAACAACCAAACGAGCAAGATGGGCTGAATGGCCTCCTCTCGTTTGTAAACTTTCTTATGTTAATCAGACTCCCACTGCAGAGCGGTGTGATCCATGCCTGGTTTCACTCCGAGTTTAATGAGACGCTCCAGAGCTTGTTCCCTTCGCACACTGGGTCTGATTGAGCTCTTGGTAAAACCTGGAAGGGGTGAGAGTTCCGTGCAGCAGGAGTGTTATTCCCATGCCTGTGTAATCATTAGCAGACAGTATAATGTGTCTTCAGTTTCAACTCTGACAGCTGTGGGAAGCAGTCTAGTTACTGCCTGGGAGTTTCTTATTGTCTCAGTGTGTTAATATGAGTGCTCTCTGATCCTGCTCTCAGTTAATTGGCAGTTCTGTGTTAATTGCAGTGGGTCTGTGTGCTGCAGCTGCCTGTGTGACTTCAGAACCCACTTCCTCCCTTAGCTATAACTCCCCCAAAGAAAAAAAAACGAGTGCCAGCTTCCGAAACCCCCCCCCCCCCCCATTCTGTGAGTGCAGATAAGCCGATCGCTCCTCTATAGTCTGTGTTTTACCAAACACCAGCCTGTGAAGAATTTCTGTAGGACTGTTTTCATGTGTGTGTCTCGTGATGAAAGCTACAGGCAGTGTGTGTGTGTGTGTGTGTGTGTGTGTGTGTCTCGTGCTGCAGGCTGTGTGTGTGTGTGTCTCGTAAGGAACGCTGCAGGCTGTGTGTGTGTGTGTGTGTGTGTCGTGTGTGTGTGTGTGTGTCTCGTAAGGCACACCACAGAGCACTGTGTGTGAAAGCTGCAGGCTGTGTGCTGTGTGTGTGTGTGTGTCTCGTGTGTGTGTGTGTGTCTCGTGAGGAACGCTGTAGGCTGTGTGTGTGTGTGTGTGTGTGAGGAACGCTGCAGGCTGTGTGTGTGTGTGTGTGTGTGTGTCTCATGCTGTGCTGTGTGTGTGTGTGTGTGTGTGTGTGTGTGTGTGTGTGTCGTAAGTCGCTGCGGCTGTTGCCGACACACACACACACACCACACACCCTGTGTGTCGACGTCCCGACACACACACAGACCGTGATGAAAGGTGCACAACTTTCACGTCCGTCTCACACCACAAGCTGCACTCTGTGTGTGTGACCTCGTGCCACAACCTTGCGACATGGGTGTGTGTGTGTGTGTGTGTGTGTGTGTGTTGTGTGTGTGAAAGCTGCAGGCTGTGTGTGTGTGTGTGTGTCTGTAAGGAACGCTGCAGGCTGTGTGTGTGTGTGTGTGTCTCGTAAGGAACGCTGCAGGCTGTGTGTGTGTGTGTGTGTGTGTCGTGTGTGTGTGTGTGTGTGTCTCGTAAGGAACGCTGCAGGCTGTGTGTGTGTGTGTGTCTCGTGAGGAACGCTGCAGGCTGTGTGTGTGTGTGTGTGTGTGTGTGTCGCAGGGCTGTGTGTGTGTGTGTGTGTGTGTGTGTGTGTGTCTCGTGATGAAAGCTGCAGGCTGTGTGTGTGTCTCGTGAGGAACGCTGCAGGCTGTGTGTGTGTGTGTGTGTGTGTGTGTGTCTCGTGAGGAACGCTGTAGGGTGTGTGTGTGTGTGTGTCTCGTAAGGAACGCTGTAGGCTGTGTGTGTGTGTGTGTGTGTCTCGTGATGAAAGCTGCAGGCTGTGTGTGTGTGTGTGTGTGTGTGTGTGTGTGTGTGTCTCGTGAGGAACGTCTGCAGGCTGTGTGTGTGTGTGTGTGCGTGTCTCGTAAGGAACGCTGCAGGCTGTGTGTGTGTGTGTGTGTGTGTGTGTGTGTGTCTCGTGATGAAAGCTGCAGGCTGTGTGTGTGTGTGTGTCTCGTGAGGAACGCTGCAGGCTGTGTGTGTGTCTCGTGAGGAACGCTGCAGGCTGTGTGTGTGTGTGTGTGAGTGCTGTGTGTGTGTGTGTGTGTGTGTCTCGTGAGGAACGCTGCAGGCTGTGTGTGTGTCTCGTGAGGAACGCTGCAGGCTGTGTGTGTGTCTCGTGAGGAACGCTGTAGGCTGTGTGTGTGTGTGTCTCGTGAGGAACGCTGCAGGCTGTGTGTGTGTGTGTGTGTGTGTGTGTCTCGTGATGAAAGCTGCAGGCTGTGTGTGTGTGTGTGTGTGTGTGTGTCTCGTGAGGAACGCTGCAGGCTGTGTGTGTGTCTCGTGAGGAACGCTGTAGGCTGTGTGTGTGTGTGTCTCGTGAGGAACGCTGCAGGCTGTGTGTGTGTGTGTGTGTCTCGTGAGGAACGCTGCAGGCTGTGTGTGTGTGTGTGTGTGTGTGTCTCGTGATGAAAGAGGCATGTGTGTGTGTGTGTGTGTGTGTGTGTGTCTCGTGATGAAAGCTGCAGGCTGTGTGTGTGTGTGTCTGTGTGTGTGTGTCTCGTAAGGTGTGTGTGTGTGTGTGTGTGTCTCGTAAGGAACGCTGCAGGCTGTGTGTGTGTGTGTGTGTGTGATGAACGCTGCAGGCTGTGTGTGTGTGTGTGTCTCGTAAGGAACGCTGCAGGCTGTGTGTGTGTGTGTGTGTGATGAAGCCCACGCTGCAGGTTTGGTGAGCACACTACTGCAGTGTGCTGTGGGTGTCCACGACAACACTGCAGACGCTGCAGGCTGTGTGTTGTACAACGTCTCGTAATGAACGCTGCAGGCTGTGTGTTGTGTGACACACACACACCAACATGAAGAGCACTCCTTTGCGACGTCCGACGTGAGACACACACACAACGACACACACACTGTGTGCAGGCTGTACTGTGTGTCGTGTTCCTACACACGAACACACACACACAGAGCACTACTAATTGCTGTGTGTGTGTGTGTGTGTGTGTGTGTGTGTGTGTGTGTGTGTGTGAGGAACGCTGCAGGCTGTGTGTGTGTGTGTGTGTGTGTGTGCTGTGTGTGTGTGTGTCTCGTGAGGAACGCTGTGTGTGTGTGTGTGTGTGTGTGTCTGTGTCTCGGAAAGCTGCAAGCTGTGTGTGTGTGTGTGTGTGTGTGTGTCTCGTAAGGAACGCTGCAGGCTGTGTGTGTGTCTCGTGTGTGTGTGCTGCAGGCTGCAGGCTGTGTGTGTGTCTCGTAAGGAACGCTGCAGGCTGTGTGTGTGTGTGTCTCGTAAGGAACGCTGCAGGCTGTGTGTGTGTGTGTGTCTCGTAAGGAACGCTGCAGCTGTGTGTGTGTGTGTGTGTGTCTCGTAAGGAACGCTGCAGGCTGTGTGTGTGTGTGTGTGTCTCGTGATGAAAGCTGCAGGCTGTGTTGTGTGTGTGTGTGCTCTGCAGACGTGTTGTGTCCTCGTAAGGGAACACATGCACACGAGACAGTGTGTGTGTGTGTGCGTCACTCGTAAGGAACGCAACACAGGCTGTGTGTGTGTGTCAGACACGAGTGTGTGTGTGTGCTGCAAGCTGTGTGTGTGTGTGTGTGTGTCTAAGTAACCGCTGACGCTGCAGGGGCTGTGTGTGTGTGTGTGTGTGTGTGTCTCGTAAGGAACGCTGCAGGCTGTGTGTGTGTGTGTCTCGTGAGGAACGCTGTGTGTGTGTGTGTGTGTGTGTGTCTGTGAACGCTGCACTGTGTGTGTGTGTGTGGTGTGTGTGTGTGTGTACAGAGCTCTCGCACTGCGTGTGTGTGTGTGTGTGTGTGTGGAACGCTGCAGGCTGTGTGTGTGTCTCGTGAGGAGCGCTGTGTGTGTGTGTGTGTCTGTGTGAGGAACGCTGCAGGCTGTGTGTGTGTGTGTGTGTGTGTCTCATGAGGAAAGCTGCAGGCTGTGTGTGTGTGTGTGTGTGTGTCTCGTGAGGAACGCTGCAGGGGCTGTGTGTGTGTCTCGTGAGGAACGCTGCAGGCTGTGTGTGTGTGTGTGTGTGTGTGTGTCTCGTGAGGAACGCTGCAGGCTGTGTGTGTGTGTGTGTGTGTCTCGTGATGAAAGCTGCAGGCTGCAGTGTGTGTGTGTGTGTGTGTGTGTGTGTGTGTCTCATGATGAAAGCTGCAGGCTGTGTGTGCAGCTCAAGTCTGTTTGCTGTATCGCAGGGCTGCAAGTACATGATAAGTACAATTTTTTTCGAAACTGATGAAAGTAAACGCGTTTCCGTGCGTGCCGCGCAGCGATAGACTCGCCTTTCATTTCCTGCACGTATAAACTGCAACGTATTTGGGAATGCTGGTAACCTCAGATAACCCATAATACAAAGTGCTCCAATCATGCAATCAGCGATGTGTTGAAATTTGATTAAAAGCGAACAGGAGAGACTGTTTGTAACAGAGCTCTCACACTGCGTCACTGAGAGAGTGTGGTGTTTGTGACGGAGCTCTCACACTGCGTCACTGAGAGAGTGTGGTGTTTGTGACGGAGCTCTCACACTGCGTCACTGAGAGACTGTAGTGTTTGTAACAGAGCTCTCGCACTGCGTCACTGAGAGAGTGTGGTGTTTGTATCAGAGCTCTCGCACTGCGTCACTGAGAGACTGTAGTGTTTGTAACAGAGCTCTCGCACTGCGTCACTGAGAGACTGTAGTGTTTGTATCAGAGCTCTCGCACTGCGTCACTGAGAGAGTGTGGTGTTTGTAACAGAGCTCTCGCACTGCGTCACAGAGAGTGTGGTGTTTGTGACGGAGCTCTCGCACTGTGTCACTGAGAGACTGTAGTGTTTGTAACAGAGCTCTCACACTGCGTCACTGAGAGAGTGTGGTGTTTGTATCAGAGCTCTCGTGCTGCGTCACAGAGAGTGTGGTGTTTGTGACGGAGCTCTCGCACTGTGTCACTGAGAGACTGTAGTGTTTGTAACAGAGCTCTCACACTGCGTCACTGAGAGAGTGTGGTGTTTGTATCAGAGCTCTCGTGCTGCGTCACAGAGAGTGTGGTGTTTGTGACGGAGCTCTCGCGCTGCGTCGCTGAGAGACTGTAGTGTTTGTATCAGAGCTCTCGCACTGCGTCACTGAGAGACTGTAGTGTTTGTAACAGAGCTCTCGCACTGCGTCACTGAGAGACTGTAGTGTTTGTAACAGAGCTCTCACACTGCGTCACAGAGAGTGTGGTGTTTGTGACGGAGCTCTCGCACTGTGTCACTGAGAGACTGTAGTGTTTGTAACAGAGCTCTCACACTGCGTCACTGAGAGAGTGTGGTGTTTGTGACGGAGCTCTCGCACTGCGTCACTGAGAGAGTGTGGTGTTTGTGACGGAGCTCTCGCACTGCGTCACTGAGAGAGTGTGGTGTTTGTGACGGAGCTCTCGCGCTGCGTCGCTGAGAGAGTGTGGTGTTTGTGACGGAGCTCTCGCGCTGCGTCACAGAGAGCGTGGTGTTTGTGACGGAGCTCTCGCGCTGCGTCGCTGAGAGAGCGTGGTGTTTGTGACGGAGCTCTCGCGCTGCGTCGCTGAGAGAGCGTGGTGTTTGTGACGGAGCTCTCGCGCTGCGTCGCTGAGAGAGCGTGGTGTTTGTGACGGAGCTCTCGCGCTGCGTCGCTGAGAGAGCGTGGTGTTTGTGACGGAGCTCTCGCGCTGCGTCGCTGAGAGAGCGTGGTGTTTGTGACGGAGCTCTCGCACTGCGTCACTGAGAGAGTGTGGTGTTTGTGACGGAGCTCTCGCGCTGCGTCGCTGAGAGAGCGTGGTGTTTGTGACGGAGCTCTCGCGCTGCGTCGCTGAGAGAGCGTGGTGTTTGTGACGGAGCTCTCGCGCTGCGTCGCTGAGAGAGCGTGGTGTTTGTGACGGAGCTCTCGCGCTGCGTCGCTGAGAGAGTATAGTGAGTGATCATGAGCTTGCTGCTCAACAAGGAATGGCTCAGTGAACAGGCCTCAGTGAGGTCTCTGTTTGGGTTTGCTCACTGAATCCTGCGTCCTTCAGAAACCTGAGATCCAGGGGATGTGTTGTGGAGGCTGGCTCCTTATGTCTGTATTGTTTTAATTTATGTATTGACATTTCAATGTGAAAGTCTGTGCAGAGCTTCTCATGTTGAGAGGTTCTCCTGTAACTTTGATCAATCGTAGAAATCTTTGTATGAACAAAGACACCAGGTTTATCCACAGTGGAAGGATTGGTTCAGTCTCCATGCCTCAAGCCTTCCCTGCCCTGGACTGGAGGAAGCAGCCTTTCTCTTGGAGGGAGGGAGCAGTTGAGTCTCCCAGCCTCTAGCCTGCCCAGGAGTGGAGGGAGCACCCCTGTCTCAGGAGTTTTTGAAGAGCCATGTTTTTGCTCCCCTCCCTCATCCTGCTCTGTGGTGATTCCCAGTAAGGAGCGTGTGATTGTGTACAGGAGAGAGACTGTTAAGTCACACTGTGTTCCCCTTCATGCAGAGCACCTCTCTGCTAGCCTGGGGAGAGAGCAGGGTTCCACTCAGATTCTCCTTTTCAATTCCCTTTCAATCCATTCCAACACATCCTTCATCAATTGCAATTAGCAGCATTCTGTTCAAATGATCTTCTCACAGTGGCAACAAATGACTGCAATTCCAGTGACTGTCAGGCTATTCAATTGGCTTCAGCTGAAAGCAGCTGAACAATTATTACTAGGTCTCTGAAGATTAATACCCATTCCTTCAAAGGAGATTCACTGTCTCTGTGAATGCGCCAGTCTGTTTGTTGTACAGCGCTGGTGTTTCTGGGAGCCAGCGTGTCTCTGTGAATGCGCCAGTCTGTTTGTTGTACAGCGCTGGCGTTTCTGGGAGCCAGCGTGTCTCTGTGAATGCGCCAGTCTGTTTGTTGTACAGCTCTGGTGTTTCTGGGAGCCAGCGTGTCTCTGTGAATGCGCCAGTCTGTTTGTTGTACAGCGCTGGTGTTTCTGGGAGCCAGCGTGTCTCTGTGAATGTGCCAGTCTGTTTGTTGTACAGCGCTGGTGTTTCTGGGAGCCAGCGTGTCTCTGTGAATGCGCCAGTCTGTTTGTTGTACAGCGCTGGTGTTTCTGGGAGCCAGCGTGTCTCTGTGAATGCGCCAGTCTGTTTGTTGTACAGCGCTGGTGTTTCTGGGAGCCAGCGTGTCTCTGTGAATGCGCCAGTCTGTTTGTTGTACAGCGCTGGTGTTTCTGGGAGCCAGCGTGTCTCTGTGAATGCGCCAGTCTGTTTGTTGTACAGCTCTGGTGTTTCTGGGAGCCAGCGTGTCTCTGTGAATGCGCCAGTCTGTTTGTTGTACAGCTCTGGTGTTTCTGGGAGCCAGCGTGTCTCTTTGAATGCGCCAGTCTGTTTGTTGTACAGCGCTGGTGTTTCTGGGAGCCAGCGTGTCTCTGTGAATGCGCCAGTCTGTTTGTTGTACAGCGCTGGTGTTTCTGGGAGCCAGCGTGTCTCTGTGAATGCGCCAGTCTGTTTGTTGTACAGCGCTGGTGTTTCTGGGAGCCAGCGTGTCTCTGTGAATGCGCCAGTCTGTTTGTTGTACAGCTCTGGTGTTTCTGGGAGCCAGCGTGTCTCTGTGAATGCGCCAGTCTGTTTGTTGTACAGCGCTGGTGTTTCTGGGAGCCAGCGTGTCTCTGTGAATGCGCCAGTCTGTTTGTTGTACAGCTCTGGTGTTTCTGGGAGCCAGCGTGTCTCTGTGAATGCGCCAGTCTGTTTGTTGTACAGCTCTGGTGTTTCTGGGAGCCAGCGTGTCTCTGTGAATGCGCCAGTCTGTTTGTTGTACAGCGCTGGTGTTTCTGGGAGCCAGCGTGTCTCTGTGAATGCGCCAGTCTGTTTGTTGTACAGCGCTGGTGTTTCTGGGAGCCAGCGTGTCTCTGTGAATGCGCCAGTCTGTTTGTTGTACAGCGCTGGTGTTTCTGGGAGCCAGCGTGTCTCTGTGAATGCGCCAGTCTGTTTGTTGTACAGCTCTGGTGTTTCTGGGAGCCAGCGTGTCTCTGTGAATGCGCCAGTCTGTTTGTTGTACAGCGCTGGTGTTTCTGGGAGCCAGCGTGTCTCTGTGAATGCGCCAGTCTGTTTGTTGTACAGCGCTGGCGTTTCTGGGAGCCAGCGTGTCTCTGTGAATGCGCCAGTCTGTTTGTTGTACAGCGCTGGTGTTTCTGGGAGCCAGCGTGTCTCTGTGAATGTGCCAGTCTGTTTGTTGTACAGCGCTGGTGTTTCTGGGAGCCAGCGTGTCTCTGTGAATGCGCCAGTCTGTTTGTTGTACAGCGCTGGTGTTTCTGGGAGCCAGCGTGTCTCTGTGAATGCGCCAGTCTGTTTGTTGTACAGCGCTGGTGTTTCTGGGAGCCAGCGTGTCTCTGTGAATGCGCCAGTCTGTTTGTTGTACAGCTCTGGTGTTTCTGGGAGCCAGCGTGTCTCTGTGAATGCGCCAGTCTGTTTGTTGTACAGCTCTGGTGTTTCTGGGAGCCAGCGTGTCTCTGTGAATGCGCCAGTCTGTTTGTTGTACAGCGCTGGTGTTTCTGGGAGCCAGCGTGTCTCTGTGAATGCGCCAGTCTGTTTGTTGTACAGCGCTGGTGTTTCTGGGAGCCAGCGTGTCTCTGTGAATGCGCCAGTCTGTTTGTTGTACAGCGCTGGTGTTTCTGGGAGCCAGCGTGTCTCTGTGAATGCGCCAGTCTGTTTGTTGTACAGCGCTGGTGTTTCTGGGAGCCAGCGTGTCTCTGTGAATGCGCCAGTCTGTTTGTTGTACAGCGCTGGTGTTTCTGGGAGCCAGCGTGTCTCTGTGAATGTGCCAGTCTGTTTGTTGTACAGCTCTGGTGTTTCTGGGAGCCAGCGTGTCTCTGTGAATGCGCCAGTCTGTTTGTTGTACAGCGCTGGTGTTTCTGGGAGCCAGCGTGTCTCTGTGAATGCGCCAGTCTGTTTGTTGTACAGCGCTGGTGTTTCTGGGAGCCAGCGTGTCTCTGTGAATGCGCCAGTCTGTTTGTTGTACAGCTCTGGTGTTTCTGGGAGCCAGCGTGTCTCTGTGAATGCGCCAGTCTGTTTGTTGTACAGCGCTGGTGTTTCTGGGAGCCAGCGTGTCTCTGTGAATGCGCCAGTCTGTTTGTTGTACAGCGCTGGTGTTTCTGGGAGCCAGCGTGTCTCTGTGAATGCGCCAGTCTGTTTGTTGTACAGCGCTGGCGTTTCTGGGAGCCAGCGTGTCTCTGTGTCTGTTATAATTTAGTGCAGGTTCCTCACGGGTCGCTGGAGACAGGTTTACTATCGCTCTGCTTTATCTCACAGAGCCGGGAATTGGGAGGTGTTCTTCCTCTTAAAGATGCATTGTTAATGGAAAATGTTCCACCCGCATTTTATTAGTTTATTGACTCAAACTTTCCTGGAGCTGTAAACCTGCGCTGAGCGTCACTGTGTTTGCACTGGAGTCCTGTCTTCTCACTCTGCTGTGCCAGGGGTGTGAGGGTAGTGCCAGTGTAGTGGAGTCCCTGTCTTCTCACTCTGCTGTGCCAGGGGTGTGAGGGTAGTACAGTGTAGTGGAGTCCCTGTCCTCTCACTCTGCTGTGCCAGGGGTGTGAGGGTAGTGACAGTGTAGTGGAGTCCCTGTCCTCTCACTCTGTGCCAGGGGTGTGAGGGTAGTGCCAGTGTAGTGGAGTCCCTGTCCTCTCACTCTGTGCCAGGGGTGTGAGGGTAGTACAGTGTAGTGGAGTCCCTGTCCTCTCACTCTGTGCCAGGGGTGTGAGGGTAGTGCCAGTGTAGTGGAGTCCCTGTCCTCTCACTCTGCTGTGCCAGGGGTGTGAGGGTAGTACAGTGTAGTGGAGTCCCTGTCCTCTCACTCTGCTGTGCCAGGGGTGTGAGGGTAGTACAGTGTAGTGGAGTCCCTGTCCTCTCACTCTGTGCCAGGGGTGTGAGGGTAGTGCCAGTGTAGTGGAGTCCCTGTCCTCTCACTCTGCTGTGCCAGGGGTGTGAGGGTAGTGCCAGTGTAGTGGAGTCCCTGTCCTCTCACTCTGTGCCAGGGGTGTGAGGGTAGTGCCAGTGTAGTGGAGTCCCTGTCCTCTCACTCTGCTGTGCCAGGGGTGTGAGGGTAGTGCCAGTGTAGTGGAGTCCCTGTCCTCTCACTCTGCTGTGCCAGGGGTGTGAGGGTAGTACAGTGTAGTGGAGTCCCTGTCCTCTCACTCTGTTCCAGACTTTGGAATGACCTTCCTCAATCTATCAGGGATGCTGAGACTGTTGATGCTTATAAAAAAACAGTTAAAGACACACTTTCACTTTCACTTTCTCACACACACACACAGGACTGAGTTTTGGACCCAGTGTAGAAGGTTGTTGTGCAGTTCTCCAGTCTCGCTCAGAAGCAGACTTGTTCTTTCTAACGTGACCTTGTTAGCGCTCCCTGGCACGAGAGCTTCAGTTTGAAGGACAGCGGCGTTGGCATCGAGGGGTTAACGGCAACAGAGAGACAGCCCTGACCCTGGCTGTGCCGGAACAGATCTTTCCTTTTATGGGACTCCTCTCTCTCTCTTGCTCTTGGGATGAAGTTATGGGTAACGGGTGATTCCAACTTTTTGGAAAATTTGCACCATGTTTTTAACATATGATATTCAAAAACAATTGTGACCCCCCCCGTGATTTGTTACACCTGGGGGGGGCACTGAGACTCAGAGACAGACACGAGAGAGACACAGATCAGTCGAAGAGACAAAAACATCTCTCTCTCACTTACTCTCTCTCTCTCTCTCTCTCTCTCTCTCTCTCTCTCTCTCTCTCTCGCTCTCTCTCTCTCGCTCTCTCTCTCTCTCTCTCTCGCTCTCTCTCTCTGTCTGTCTGTCTGTCTGTCTCATGTCTCTCATGAGAGATGCATTTTCCCTGTGACGTGGATACATTACTAACAAGAGGAGGCTGTTCAGTCCCCAGTAGCTGACTGATCTCAGAACTGTGTCAAGCCTTGCAGGAAGTGACCCCTTTACCCTGTGAAGCTTTGCCTGCAGTCTTTCCCCGAGTCCCTTCATGTTCTGTTGAGACTGCGATGTCCTTTGAGTTCAGAGTCCAGGGTCTCCGCTCCTGTGTGACAGGTCCGAATCACGTCACCCACACACTGGCAACGTGCGTCTTTTTTGGAAAGTTGTTGCCTTTTCTCATGCGTCTGCGACCTGAAATCGCATGGGGGTGGATAATGTTGAAACCAGTTCCTCTCCCTGTATCCGGTCATGTAGAAACCAGTTTGGAGCTGGAATCTGGTTGGGAAGTTTTAGTGGGATTGAGGCGCACACGGGTTCAGAAGCATTGATTGCTCTGAAGCCCGTTGAGTTTGCCATGTGTAAACGATTAGAAAAGCATGTAAACCAGCCTGCTGCACAACTGTGTGGAGCTGCTGCAGGGCATCCTCGCCTCCTGCCATTATTCTCTTAACCAGCAGTTCTGCATGGCCAGCAGTGTGCAAACACACCAGCCCTCCACACCCAGCCCCACACACACCCACTCCCACAGCCTGAGCCCAGAGCCCTTGCCTTTGTGTCTCCGAGGCAAGGAAGCTGCACACACACACACACACACACACACACGTCCTATTGAAACACAGAGGCAGGGAAGCTGCACACACACACACACACGGTCCTATTGAAACACAGAGGCAGGGAAGCTGCACACACACACACACGGTCCTATTGAAACACAGAGTGAGGCAGGGAAGCTGCACACACACACACAGCCCTATTGAAAGAGACAGAGAGAGGCAGGGAAGCTGCACACACACACAGCCCTATTGAAAGAAACAGAGAGAAGCAGAGAAGCTGCACACACACACACACACACACAGCCCTATTGAAAGAGACAGAGACAGGCAGGGAAGCTGCACACACACACAGCCCTATTGAAAGAAACAGAGAGAAGCAGAGAAGGCTCTGCACACACACACACACACACACACAGCCCTATTGAAAGAGACAGAGTGAGGCAGGGAAGCTGCACACACACACAGGCACAGTGTCAGACACACACACACACACACAGTTGCACACACACACACACACGCACAGTGTCAGACACACACACACACAGGAAGTCTCACACTGCCCCATTCTCATTCTCCAGGTTACAATGAAATAGACACTAATCCAGCACTGGAAAAAAACAAGTTGTCATATTTGAAGACTGGAAACATTTTTAACTCGAGTAACAGAAAACTGTGCAGCTTCCCCGTCTCTCTCTGTCTCTTTCAATAGGGCTGTGTGTGTGTGTGTGCAGCTTCCCTGCCTCTCTCTGTCTCTTTCAATAGGGCTGTGTGTGTGTGTGTGTCTGACACTGTGCCTGTGTGTGTCTGACACTGTGCGTGTGTGTGTGTCTGACACTGTGCGTGTGTGTGTGTCTGACACTGTGCGTGTGTGTGTGTGTGTGTGCAGGTGACACGAACACAGTGACACCACAGACTGTGACACGCACCCACACCAGACTGTGACCCGCACAGCACACACACCAGACTGTGTGACACACCACACACAGAGCTGTGACACGCACACACACACACACAGACTGTGACACGCACACACAGACTGTGCAC
>NC_054549.1:38732262-38734762 GCF_017654505.1 Polyodon spathula | reverse complement strand
GTGGGTGTGTGTTTGTATAGTGTGTGTTTGTATATATAATGTGGGTGTGTGTATATATAATGTGTGTTTGTATAGTGTGTGTCTGTATAGTGTGTGTGTGTGTTTGTATAGTGTGTGTTTGTATAGTGTGTGTGTGTGTTTGTATAGTGTGTGGTGTGTGTATTTGTGCGTGTGTGTTTTGTATAGTGTGTGTGTGTGTTTGTATAGTGTGTGTTTGTATAGTGTGTGTGTGTGTGTGTGTATAGTGTGTGTTTGTATAGTGTGTGTGTGTGTTTGTATAGTGTGTGTTTGTATAGTGTGTGTGTGTGTTTGTATAGTAGTGTGTGTTTGTATAGTGTGTGTGTGTGTGTATAGTGTGTGTGTTTGTATAGTGTGTGTGTGTGTTTGTATAGTGTGTGTGTTTGTATAGTGTGTGTGTACAGTGTTTGTTTGGTTTAGTGGTGTGTTTGTATAGTGTTATCACTGTGTGTGCTTATCACCACAACACATGTGTTTGTATACATGTGTGTTGTGGTGTTTGTACATACGTGTGTGTGTGTGTGTTTGTATAGTGTGTGTTTGTATAGTGTGTGTTTCAGGCTTGTTTGTAGTACTTGCAGGATCAACGTGGTCCCCAAAGACCATTTTTTTAAACATACATTTCAAACAGGAATAATAAAACACCAGTCCTTTCAATGCAGGAGTATTGAGGTAATGCTGCACTATAGGGGCGGCCGTGCGCGTGTTGGGGTCCCTGTCCCTGCGCATGTCTCGGATTAGCTCAGGTAAATCTGCACCCCGCTGACTGTCTGCATCAAGGATCGTTTAATCTGTTTTAATGAAACGACCAACCGAAGCCAATTAAACAGAGTGTTCAGGGCTGATTAATGTTGGCTTATAAAGAGTCAGAACTCGGTGACTGGAGCGCTGCCAGCTCAGAACCAGTCTAGTACCAAAATACTACCGAGAACCAGAACCTAGCCCCTGCCTAGAACAGGGTCAGTACTGCCCCAGGAGTGAGGAGCTTGAAATAGTTTAGAGAAAAAACACAAAAAAACTGCTTGGGACGCATGTGTGAAGAATCAGAAAGGCATTTTAAAAAGGAGGGGGAGGGAGGGAGGAAGGGGGAGGCGGAGGCAGAGGGAATTGGTTGAAACATTGAAAGTGTATTCTAGTAACACCGCTACGCTATCTGTGTCAGTGAGCTCACTGTCTGTGTCCTCGTCCACTATCAGAGAAACCTTGTGATCAGCCTTGACTTATAGAGACTGCTGGGACGCCCCTCTGCTGTGTGAAGAGAGACGCCCCGTCCCCGTCCCCACACCTCCTGGAACTGTTTTATAAGTCCTGTCCCTGTTAGATCTAGTGGTGAACACTTGAAATGTAACAGATTGAATATGTTGGATTTAAAGACTTGCAGAATAATATGTTCTCTAAGTAACATCATGTTGGGAGTGATTTAGAGAGAGCCACCAAAGACATGGAAACATGCAACATAGGCTCTGTTCCTTCCAGCTCTGTCATTGTTTTGTGTGTGTGTTATCTAGATTGTAGAGACTGTCTTTCACTAACACACACAGCTGTGTTAGATAGCTGTCAGAGTGTGTGTGTGTATATTTCTTGCTCTCTCTCTCTCTGAAAGCAGGGGGAGGGTTTCTACACTGATGTGTGAGTATGGAAGGTCCTCTCCTTAGCTCTCTGCTCTTCTTTCTGAGAACAATGAGCCTTGCTGTGCCCACAGCCCTGGCCGCTGTGTACGGTACGCTCTGCTCCTCGGAGCTGGGGCAGCTGGGCGCTGTGTGCGGTACGCTCTGCTCCTCGGAGCTGGGGCAGCCGGGCGCTGTGTGCGGTACGCTCTGCTCCTCGGAGCTGGGGCAGCTGGGCGCTGTGTGCGGTACGCTCTGCTCCTCGGAGCTGGGGCAGCCGGGCGCTGTGTGCGGTACGCTCTGCTCCTCGGAGCTGGGGCAGCTGGGCGCTGTGTGCTGTACGCTCTGCTCCTCGGAGCTGGGGCAGCTGGGCGCTGTGTGCGGTACGCTCTGCTCCTCGGAGCTGGGGCAGCTGGGCGCTGTGTGCTGTACGCTCTGCTCCTCGGAGCTGGGGCAGCTGGGCGCTGTGTGCGGTACGCTCTGCTCCTCGGAGCTGGGGCAGCTGGGCGCTGTGTGCGGTACGCTCTGCTCCTCGGAGCTGGGGCAGCTGGGCGCTGTGTGCGGTACGCTCTGCTCCTCGGAGCTGGGGCAGCTGGGCGCTGTGTGCTGTACGCTCTGCTCCTCGGAGCTGGGGCAGCTGGGCGCTGTGTGCTGTACGCTCTGCTCCTCGGAGCTGGGGCAGCTGGGCGCTGTGTGCGGTACGCTCTGCTCCTCGGAGCTGGGGCAGCTGGGCGCTGTGTGCTGTACGCTCTGCTCCTCGGAGCTGGGGCAGCTGGGCGCTGTGTGCGGTACGCTCTGCTCCTCGGAGCTGGGGCAGCTGGGCGCTGTGTGCGGTACGCTCTGCTCCTCGGAGCTGGGGCAGCTGGGCGCTGTGT
>NC_054549.1:38629762-38727262 GCF_017654505.1 Polyodon spathula | reverse complement strand
ATAAATAGCTACCGAGTCATTCTGTTTGTGTACAAGATCAGCTCTAAAAACATCAGCGTCTTAAAGTGCTTGTTTTCTGTTTCTAAGTTCGTGACCCCAACCTAGGAAAAGTCACCAAATATTATATGTAGGGGGGTGGGGGGGTAACATTATATGTGCCTGTCCCTGGGTGGAGAGCTGGATCTCTGCAGTACAGTGTGTGCCTGTCCCTGGGTGGAGAGCTGGATCTCTGCAGTACAGTGTGTGCCTGTCCCTGGGTGGAGAGCTGGATCTCTGCAGTACAGTGTGTGCCTGTCCCTGGGTGGAGAGCTGGATCTCTGCAGTACAGTGTGTGCCTGTCCCTGGGTGGAGAGCTGGATCTCTGCAGTACAGTGTGTGCCTGTCCCTGGGTGGAGAGCTGGATCTCTGCAGTACAGTGTGTGCCTGTCCCTGGGTGGAGAGCTGGATCTCTGCAGTACAGTGTGTGCCTGTCCCTGGGTGTCCCTGTCCTTGTGTGTGTCGGACAGCAGTGACGATGGCTGCTCAGTAACTAACTGATGGTTTTGTGAGCCCCTGCATATTACACTGTGTGCTGGATTGAATACACAAGAACTCAAAAGAATTTGACAAGAGACCGGGACTGTGGGTCTGATGTTGGAGTTGGTGTCTGCCTGGCTAGTGAAGCGTGCTGCTGTGTGTGACTGCTGTACATGCTAACCCTCCTCCCCTCTCTCTCTCTCCACAGCTCCGGTCATCAACAGGTTCAGCAGGAGAGTCTCAGGTAAGACTCTGTGCAGCTCTATGTAAATGTGATGTGGTGTGGGTGTGTGGGAGTGGGTGTGCGCGAGGGTGTGCGCGAGCGGGCATGTGTTTTCCATGTGCTTTGCATACTGTATGTAAATGTGTGGTGAGACGGGTGTGATATTGAAGGCTTTGTGCGTGTGCTACACTTACCTTCCATGGAGACGCACAGAGACACTTTTATATACCAGGGCTTGAAAGTTGCACTAGCCCTGCTGCAGCCAGTCGTGGGATTCAGAACTCCCTTCATGATGCAAGCATCCTGAGATTCTTTAAGACCCTCCCCTCATGATGCAAGCATCCTGAGATTCTTTAAGACCCTCCCCTCATGATGCGAGCATCCTGAGATTCTTTAAGACCCTCCCCTCATGATGCGAGCATCCTGAGATTCTTTAAGACCCTCCCCTCATGATGCAAGCATCCTGAGATTCTTTAAGACCCTCCACTCGTGATGCGAGCATCCTGAGATTCTTTAAGACCCTCCCCTCATGATGCGAGCATCCTGAGATTCTTTAAGACCCTCCCCTCATGATGCGAGCATCCTGAGATTCTTTAAGACCCTCCCCTCGATGTGACAGTCTGTCAGGCTATTGGAAATGTACTTTGCATGAACTGCATTCTAGACCACAGGGATGGAGATCAGGCTCCTGTTGCACAGCAGTGTCACCCAGTGCAGGGTTTACTGCTATCTTGATCAGCCCCAGTGTGTGCAGGTAACAAGCTCAGACGTGTCTTATTAAACTCCTAGTAAAACCAGGAATTGATCATGCTGCTGTGCTGTGGTGGTCTTATTTCCATCCCTGCACTGTGCTGTCAAGAGCTGCTTGTGTGGTGTTTATTGATTTCTTCATGAAAGGGAAGGCAGGGCGCAGTGTGTTCAGGATGAGCTGTTTATCGACCCCGAGGTGCGTCGCTCCCACAGCGCCCTGACCCTCTCGAGACGCACAGAACCAATCGAACCACCTCCAGGTCAGATGGGCTTTGATCTGTAGTGACCCCCGGCCGAGGACCCCCTGGTGGAACTGCGGTGTGGGCCAGCCTGCTGGGGGAGAGGCAAGGGAGAGGGGGAGGCAGTATGCTTAGAGCTGAGGAGAGGGAAACAAGGGAGGTAATGGGAGAGGATGGATGGTGGTTGGAAGAGGGACCAAGAGCAGGAAGGAAGAGAGGAGAGGCTCTGGGTTTGTCAGTGGCAGTGTGCATTCTCTTGTCTCAACGGCACCCTGTGTGTGGGAGAGGGAGAGAGGGGCGTTCTCTCTGCGTGTATCAGTATGTGTATGATTCAGCACAATCTGTTCACTGAGAGATTTTTCCTGGCAAGTCACACGTCACATCAGAACAGCGCTGGAGCACCAAGACACTTTTGAGGGAGGCACTGTGTTACGCTGTCTCTTCCCCCCCCCAGTATGGATGTCATGCTGACTGTCTTCCTCTTCCCCCCCCCCCAGTGTGTGCGGAGGCCTTTAACCCCGATGAGGAGGAGGAGGATACTGAACCCCGAGTCGTGCACCCCAAAACAGACGAGCAGCGCTGTCGGCTGCAGGAGGCCTGCCTGGACATCCTGCTCTTCAAAAGCCTCGACCCAGTGAGAGCAGCACTGAACCCCCCCTCGCCACGCTGAACCCCTGCGCCTCACCACGCTGAAACCCCTGGGGGGGAGCCCTCGCCCGACTGAACCCCTGCACTGACTTGGGGGGGGGCCACGCTGACCCCTCACTGCACTGACCCCCCGCACTGCCTGACCCCCCACCACACTGACCCCCACACTGACCCCCTCTGACCCCTCACCACACTGAACCCCTGCACTGACCCCTCACCACACTGAACCCCCGCACTGACCCCTCACCACACTGAACCCCAGCACTGACCCCTCACCACACTGAACCCCCGCACTGACCCCTCACCACACTGACCCCCCCTGCACTGACCCCTCACCACACTGACCCCCTCACCACACTGACCCCTCACCCCTGCACTGACCCCTCACCACACTGAACCCCTGCACTGACCCCTCACCACACTGAACCCCCGCACTGACCCCTCACCACACTGAACCCCAGCACTGACCCGTCACCACACTGAACCCCTGCACTGACCCCTCACCACACTGAACCCCTGCACTGACCCCTCACCACACTGAACCCCTGCACTGACCCCTCACCACACTGAACCCCCTGCACTGACCCCTCACCACACTGAACCCCCGCACTGACCCCTCACCACACTGAACTGCACACCCCTCACCACACTGAACCCCCGCACTGACCCCTCACCACACTGAACCCCTCACCACACTGACCCCTCACCACACTGCACTGACCCCTCACCACACTGCACTGACCCCTCACCACACTGAACCCCCGCACTGAACCCCTCACCACACTGACCCCTCACCACACTGAACCCCTCACCACACTGACCCCTCACCACACTGAACCCCAGCACTGACCCGTCACCACACTGAACCCCCGCACTGACCCCTCACCACACTGAACCCCCTGCACTGACCCCTCACCACACTGAACCCCCGCACTGACCCCTCACCACACTGAACCTCCCGCACTGACCCCTCACCACACACTGCACTGACCCCTCACCACACTGACCCCCCCACACTGAACCCCTGCACTGACCCCTCACCACACTGAACCCCCGCACTGACCCCTCACCACACTGACCCCCCCACTGAACCCCTCACCACACTGACCCCTCACCACACTGAACCCCCGCACTGACCCCTCACCACACTGAACCCCTGCACTGACCCCTCACCACACTGAACCCCTGCACTGACCCCTCACCACACTGAACCCCTGCACTGACCCCTCACCACCACACTGACCCCTCACCACACTGAACCCCTGCACACCACACTGACCCCCTGCACTGACCCCTCACCACACTGAACCCCCGCACTGACCCCTCACCACACTGACTGACCCCTCACCACACTGAACCCCTCACCACACTGAACCCCCGCACTGACCCCTCACCACACTGAACCCCTGCACTGACCCCTCACCACACTGAACCCCTGCACTGACCCCTCACCACACTGAACCCCTGCACTGACCCCTCACCACACTGAACCCCTGCACTGACCCCTCACCACACTGAACCCCTGCACTGACCCCTCACCACACTGAACCCCCGCACTGACCCCTCACCACACTGAACCCCCGCACTGACCCCTCACCACACTGAACCCCCGCACTGACCCCTCACCACACTGACCCCTCACCACACTGACCCCTCACCACACTGAACCCCCGCACTGACCCCTCACCACACTGAACCCCAGCACTGACCCCTCACCACACTGAACCCCCGCACTGACCCCTCGCCACACTGAACCCCCGCACTGACCCCTCACCACACTGAACCTAACCCTGAACCCCGCACTGACCCCTCACCACACTGAACCCCTCACCACACTGACCCCTCACCACACTGAACCCCTGCACTGACCCCTCACCACACTGACCCCTCACCACACTGACCCCCCACCACACTGAACCCCAGCACTGACCCGTCACCACACTGAACCGCTGCACTGACCCGCACTGACCCGTCACCACACTGAACCCCCGCACTGACCCCTCACCACACTGAACCCCAGCACTGACCCGTCACCACACTGAACCCCCTGCACTGACCCCTCACCACACTGAACCCCAGCACTGACCCCTCACCACACTGACCCCTCCTGCACTGACCCCTCACCACACTGAACCCCTCACCACACTGACCCCTCGCCACACTGAACCCCTCACCACACTGAACCCCCGCACTGACCCCTCACCACACTGAACCCCTGCACTGACCCCTCACCACACTGAACCCCTGCACTGACCCCTCACCACACTGACCCCCCGCACTGACCCCTCACCACACTGAACCCCTGCACTGACCCCTCACCACACTGAACCCCTGCACTGAACCGTCACCACACTGACCCCTCACCACACTGACCCCTCACCACACTGAACCCCAGCACTGACCCGTCACCACACTGAACCGCTGCACTGACCCCTCACCACACTGAACCCCAGCACTGACCCGTCACCACCACACTGAACCGCTGCACTGACCCCTCACCACACTGAACCCCAGCACTGACCCGTCACCACACTGAACCGCTGCACTGACCCCTCACCACACTGAACCCCAGCACTGACCCGTCACCACACTGAACCGCTGCACTGACCCCTCACCACACTGAACCCCAGCACTGACCCGTCACCACACTGAACCGCTGCACTGACCCCTCACCACACTGAACCCCCAGCACTGACCCCTCACCACACTGAACCCCCGCACTGACCCCTCACCACACACTGCACTGACCCCTCACCACACTGAACCCCCGCACTGACCCCTCACCACACTGAACCCCCGCACTGACCCCTCACCACACTGAACCCCAGCACTGACCCGTCACCACACTGAACCCCCGCACTGACCCCTCACCACACTGAACCCCTGCACTGACCCCTCACCACACTGAACCCCAGCACTGACCCCTCACCACACTGAACCCCTGCACTGACCCCTCACCACACTGAACCAAACTGAACCCCCGCACTGACCCCTCACCACACTGAACCCCTGCACTGACCCCTCACCACACTGAACCCCTGCACTGACCCCTCACCACACTGAACCCCTGCACTGACCCCTCACCACACTGAATCCCTCACCACACTGACCCCCTGCACTGACCCCTTACCAGAATGGAGTGTATATCGTTGGAGTGTTTATTGTTAGACTAAACAAAGTGTTTTTATGTTCTGATTTGTGTGGCGTCCCTGATGAGGAGCCCTTTAGTGCTTGAGGAAGTGTAAAGTGTTTTATGGAGTTTGCTGACAGCTCTTCCAGTTTAATTTAATTCATGAGATCTCATGAAGATGAAGTTTGGTGCCTGCTGAGCTTGTAGAGGTGCGAGTTTGGATACTGGAGGATTTGCACATTAGCAGTTTCGTAACACCTCTGCTGGACTGAGTTTCCCAGCCTGCTCTCAGGGAGATGTGAAGGCAGGCCCTCTCAATCACACTGCTGTTTCCATGGAGACACCGCCTAAACACTGTGGCCTGGAATGTGGGTGAGGGGGCTGACATGCACAGGCTGGAAGTGCAGAGCAGTGTAACTCACTGGGGTCCATCCCTCTCCCGCCCTCCTCGTCCCTCACACCCTCTCTCTCACACCCCTCTTTCCTCCCTTCTCCTCCGCTCACAGGAGCAGATGTCTCAGGTTCTTGATGCCATGTTTGAGCACAGGGTGCAGCCGCAGGAGCACGTCATCGACCAGGGCGACGACGGAGACAACTTCTACGTGATAGAGAGGTGGGGGTCGGGGGGGCAGTCCACTGTGTGTCGGTGTATATATTCCTCTGTGTGTGTGTGTGTGTGTGTGTGTGTCTGGGTTCTTATAATGAGGACAAACGGGATTGTGTGTTTCACTGTCGTACCACACACAGGCACTATATAATGACACACCACGACACAGTATACAATCTGTTTGTTTGTGTGTGGTGGTGATGTTGAATGTGACATGTTTGTCAGTGTGTCATAGTTGTTCAGTGTATTTAAGGGTGTGTGTGTGTGTGTGTGTGTCAGTGATAGTGTGTGTATGGTGTCATGTATTTCCTGTGTGTTGTGTGTGTTGTGTATCGTGTGTGTGTGTGTGTGTGTGTGTGTGTGTGTGTGTGTGTATATATTTCTGCGTGTGTGTGTGTGTCAGTGTATATATTCCTCTGTGTGTGTGTGTGTCAGTGTATATGTGTGTGTGTGTGTGTCAGTGTAATATGGTGTGTTGTGTGTGGTGTGTCCAGTGATATATATTCCGGTGTGTGTGTGTGTGTGTGTGTTCATTGGATGTGTGTGTGTGAGTCATTAATATATCCACCATGCGTGTTTGTGTCAGTGTGATGTGTACAGGACATCCATCAACCATCTGTGTGATGTGTTTGTGGTATATCGTGTATATATTCCTGTGGTGGTGATGTCATGTGAGGATACACGTGACTACATATCACATTAACCCATGTGTCACAAGTTCATAGCAAGTAGTACACTGTGATGTGTGGTCCACACACACGTCAAGATGTATATCCTCGTAACACTACACGAGGTCATCATCTATAGGTATTCTGTGCATTGTGTGTGTGTGTGTGTGTCAGTGTATATATTGTCTCTGTGTGTGTGTGTGTGTGTGTGGGTGTGTGTGTTGTGTGTGTGTGTGTGTGTATATTTTTACCTCTGTGTGATTTGAATGTGCTGGTGATACGTGGCAGTGATACTAATTCTTAGTGTGTGTAATGTGTGTGTTGTGTCAGTGTATACCAGTCACTTGTGTGTCGTGACATGTATTGTATATATGACACCTGTGTGTGTGTGTGTGTGCAGTGGTATTATTCCTGTGTGTGTGTGTGTGTGTGTCAGTGGATTATATGTGTGTGTGTCAGTGTATATATTGTGTGTGTGTGTGTGTGTCAGTGTATATATTCCTCTGTGAGTGTGAGTGTCAGTGTGTGTGTGTGTGTGTGTGTGTGTGTGTGTGTGTGTGTATGTTTGTGTCTGTGTGTGTGTGTGTGTGTGTGTGTGTGTGTTGTGTCATATATATATCCAGTGGTGTGTGACACACTGTGTCACCAGTCAAATATATATCACACACGACCTGTGTGTGATGTCAGTGTATATAGTCCTATGTGTGTGTCAGTGTCAATGTATTATTGGATCTCTGGTGTGTGTGTGTGTGTGTGTGTTGTCAGTGTGGCTTTAGGGCATGGCTGTATCTGTCAATTGCTGTGTGTGTGTTGTGGGGACACACACACCACACACACTATATTCCGTCTGTGTGTGTTCAGTGTATATTCCTGTGTGTGATGTGTGTTGTCAGTGTCACATATATGTCCTGTGTGATAAGAGACACACAGTGGTGTGTGTGTATGTTCCACACACATCATAATGATCTGTGTGTGTGTGTGTGTGTGTCAGTGTATATGTTCCTGTTGGGGTGTGTGTCACTGTCAGTATATATCTCTCCTGTGTGTGTTTGTATATATATCCAGTCAATATGTTGTAGTGTCAGTGTATATATTCCTCTGGTGTGTGTGTGTGTGTGTGTGTGTGTCCTGTGTGTGTGTGTGTGTGTGTGTGTGTGTGTGTGTCAGTTATGGTTTCCTCTGTGTGTGTGTGTGTGTGTGTGTCAGTGTATATATTTCTGTGTGTGTGTGTGTGTGTGTGTGTGTGTGTGTGTGTGTGTGTGTGTGTGTGTGTGTGTGTGTCAGTGTATATGTGTGTGTGTGTGTGTGTGTGTCAGTGTGTGTGTGTGTCAGTGTGTGTATATTGTGTGTGTGTGTGTGTGTCCTATATGTGTGTGTGTGTGTGTGTCAGTGTGTATATTCCTGTGTGTGTGTGTGTGGTGTGTGTTTCAGTGTATACACACCTCCACATATATAAGGTGGTGTTACAGACACACCCACAGTGTGATCATATAGGAGACACACACACACTGTGTGTTGTGTGTGTGTTGTGTCAGTGTATATCACATCACATTCCTCTGTGTGTGTGTGTGTGTCAGTGTATATTGATGTAGTATATGTGTCTCTGTGTGTGTGTGTGTGGCAGGTGTGTGTGTGTGTGTGTGTGTGTCAGTGTATATATTCCTGTGTGTGTGTGTGTGTGTCAGTGTATATATTCCTGTGTGTGTGTGTGTCAGTGTATATATTCCTGTGTGTGTGTGTGTCAGTGTATATGTTTGTCTGTGTGTGTGTGATGTGTGTGTGTGTGTGTGTGTGTGTGTGTGTGTGTGTGTCAGTGTATATATTCCTGTGTGTGTGTGTGTGTCAGTGTATATATTCCTGTGTGTGTGGTGTGTCAGTGTATACATGTCCATACTGTGTGTTGTGTGTGTGTCACCACAGTGTATATACATCCTCACACACCAGTGTGCATGTGTCGGTGTGTGTGTGTGTGTGTGTGTGTGTGTGTGTGTGTGTTGTGTGTGTGTGTGTGTGTGTGTGTGTGTGTGTGTGTTGTGTGTGTGTGTGTGTGTGTGTGTATATAAGTGTGTGTGTGTGGGTCAGTGTATATATTCCTGTGTGTGTGTCAATATGTGTCGTCTGTGTGTTTAGGTGTGTGTCAGTGTATATATTCCGCGGTTGTGGTGTGTGTGTGTGTGTATATAATCACTTGTGTGTGTGTGTGTGTGTGTGTGTGTGTGTGTGTGTGTGTTAGTCCTGTGTGTGTGTGTGTGTGTGTGTGTGTGTGTATATATTCCTGTGTGTGTGTGTCAGTGTATATATTCCTGTGTGTGTGTGTGTGTGTGTGTGTGAGTGTGTGTGTGTGTGTGTGTGTGTGTGTGTGTGTCGACACACACCACCACAGCACATATATAAGGATACCACACACTCACACACAGTCACATATATAAGGATGTGTGTGTGTGTGTGTGTGTGTGTGTGTCTGTGTATATATAGCACATACATTCCTGTCACATATATGTGGTGTGTGTCATGTATATATTCCGTACAGTGTGTGTGTGTGTGTGTGTGTCTGTGTGTGTGTGTGTCCGTGTATAATATATTCCTGTGTGTGTCAGTGTGTATAGTGGTATATATCTGTGTGTGTGTGTGTGTGTCAGTGTATATATGACTCTGTGTGTGTGTGTGTGTGTGTGTGTAGTGTCTAGAGTCCTGTGTTGTGTGTGTGTCAGTGTATATATATAGGATGACGTGTGTGTGTGTGTGTGTGTTAATGTGGTTTGTGTGTGTGTGTCAGTGTATATATTCCTCTGTGTGTGTGTCAGTGTAGTGTATATATCTCTGTGTGTGTGTGTGTGTGTGTGTCATGTATAATAATTCCTCTGTTGTGTGTGTGGTGGTGTGTCCTGTGGTTCCCCACAGTGATTGTGGAGGTGTGTGACAGTAGATGTATATACACCGTGTGGTGTGTGTAAAAGTCAGTGTATATATTCCTGTGTGTGGTGTGTGTGTGTGTGTGTGTGTGTGTGTCAGTGATATATAATATTCCCTGGTGTGTGTGTGTCAGTGATATATTCGTGTATAGATTCACCGCCCGGGTGTCAGGGGGGATATATATATGCCTCTGTTGGGTGTGTGTGTGCATTGGTGTGTGTGTGTCAGTGTATACATATTCCCCGTGGTGTGTGTGTGTGTGTCCAGTGTATATATTCCTCTGTGTGTGTGTGGTACGAGTGTGTATATGTGATATCTGTGCGAGGTGTGTTGTGTTTCAGTGTATTGGGTCACGGTCTGTGTGTGTTGACATGTGTGTGTCACGTGTATATATTCCTCTGTGTGTGTGTGTGTGTCTGTAATATATTCTCTGTGTGTCTGCGTGTGTGTGTGTGTCAGTGTATATATTCCTGTGTGTGTGTGTCAGTGTATATATTCCTCTGTGTGTGTGTGTGTGTGTGTGTGTGTGTGTGTGTGTGTGTGTGTGTGTTGTATATCTCCCCCTTCTGTGTGTGTGTGGTGTCAGTGTATATATTCCCTTCTGTGTGTGTGTGTGTGTCAGTGTATATATTCCTCTGGTGTGTGTGTGTGTCAGTGTATAGATTCCTCTGTTTGTGTGTGTGTGTCATGTGTGTATTCCAGTGTATGTATTGCCTCTGTCTCGTGTATATTACCTCTGTGTGTGTGTGTGTGTCCTGATGTCTAGATCATTGTGTGTGTGTGTGTGTGTGTGTGTGTGTGTGTGTATATGCGTATTCCTGTTGTGTTATACTCTCTCTGTGTGTATTCCTGTGTGTTGACATGTGTCAGTTCCGCTCCTTTGTGTGTGTGTGTGTGTGTTATTCCTGTGTGTGTGTGTGTGTGTGTCAGTGTATATATTCCTGTGTGTGTGTGTCAGTGTATATGTGTGTGTGTGTCAGTGTGTCTGTCAGCTGTATCTGTCCTGGTTGTGGTATAATTGTGTGTCTCAGTGTGTTTATATATGAGTCCAGTGGTGTGGTTTTGTCTGGTACTTTTGGTGTGGATGTGGTGTGACATGTCACATATTTCTTCAAGTATGTGTACGTGAGATGCTTTTATATGAACCTCATGATACTAGTTTTCTCTTGAATGACGTCTCTCTGAAGGGGTCTGACAGTGTCCTGAACAGTCACTGTCCTGCAGGGCGATGGAGAGGGGGGGGGGGGGGGTACTGCATGCAAATTCCTCCGCTCCTCTGCTTGCTGCAAAGTGAATTCCCCTGCAGCCATAAAAGGAAAGAATGAATTCACTGCAGAGAGGGGGAAGAGATACACACTGCAGAGAGGGAGAAGAGATACACACTGCAGAGAGGGAAAAGAGATACACACTGCAGAGAGGGGGAAGAGATACACACTGCAGAGAGGGAAAAGAGATACACACTGCAGAGAGGGAAAAGAGATACACACTGCAGAGAGGGGGAAGAGATACACATTGCAGAGAGGGAAAAGAGATACACACTGCAGAGAGGGAAAAGAGATACACACTGCAGAGAGGGAAAAGAGATACACACTGCAGAGAGGGGGAAGAGATACACATTGCAGAGAGGGGGAAGAGATACACATTGCAGAGAGGGAAAAGAGATACACACTGCAGAGAGGGGGAAGAGATACACACTGCAGAGAGGGGGAAGAGATACACACTGCAGAGAGGGGGAAGAGATACACATTGCAGAGAGGGGGAAGAGATACACATTGCAGAGAGGGGGAAGAGATACACATTGCAGAGAGGGAAAAGAGATACACACTGCAGAGAGGGGGAAGAGATACACACTGCAGAGAGGGAAAAGAGATACACACTGCAGAGAGGGGGAAGAGATACACATTGCAGAGAGGGAAAAGAGATACACACTGCAGAGAGGGAAAAGAGATACACACTGCAGAGAGGGAAAAGAGATACACACTGCAGAGAGGGAAAAGAGATACACACTGCAGAGAGGGGGAAGAGATACACACTGCAGAGAGGGAAAAGAGATACACACTGCAGAGAGGGAAAAGAGATACACACTGCAGAGAGGGAAAAGAGATACGCACTGCAGAGAGGGAAAAGAGATACGCACTGCAGAGAGGGAAAAGAGATACGCACTGCAGAGAGGGAAAAGAGATACGCATTGCAGAGAGGGAAAAGAGATACACATTGCAGAGAGGGAAAAGAGATACACACTGCAGAGAGGGAAAAGAGATACACACTGCAGAGAGGGAAAAGAGATACACACTGCAGAGAGGGAAAAGAGATACACACTGCAGAGAGGGAAAAGAGATACACACTGCAGAGAGGGAAAAGAGATACACACTGCAGAGAGGGAAAAGAGATACACACTGCAGAGAGGGAAAAGAGATACACACTGCAGAGAGGGAAAAGAGATACATACTGCAGAGAGGGAAAAGAGATACGCACTGCAGAGAGGGAAAAGAGATACGCACTGCAGAGAGGGAAAAGAGATACGCACTGCAGAGAGGGAAAAGAGATACGCATTGCAGAGAGGGAAAAGAGATACACATTGCAGAGAGGAAAAAGAGATACACACTGCAGAGAGGGGGAAGAGATACACCCTGCAGAGAGGGGGAAGAGATACACACTAGAGAGGGGGAAGAGATACACCCTGCAGAGAGGGAAGAGAGATACACCCTGCAGAGAGGGGGAAGAGATACACACTGCAGAGGGGGAAGAGAGATACACACTGCAGATAGGGGGAAGAGAGATACACACTGCAGAGAGGGGGAAGGGCAAGTGTGTGTTTCTTGTATGTGTGTGTCTGCTTCGTGTGTGGAAAGTTTATCCAAGTACTTCCTGTATTTCCCTGGGGTTATTTTTTTCAGATCCACGCAGTGACTACTGCCCAAGAGTGCTTTGCTTTTATTAACTCTGTTCTGTCTCTAATTCTCTCTCTCTCTCTCTCCTCTCTGCAGGGGCGTGTATGATATCTTGGTGCTGAAGGGTGAGCAGAGTGTCTGCGTGGGGCAGTACAATGACAGGGGCAGCTTCGGAGAACTAGCACTCATGTACAACACACCGCGTGCTGCAACTATCGTAGCGACCACAGAGGGGGCACTGTGGGGCCTGGTGAGTGTAACAGGGAGCAGGGTCAGCTGTATAGTCCAGTCACAGTGAGCAGGTGTTAGCTGTTAGCAGTGTGAGCATAGCTGTATAGTCCAGTCACAGTGAGCAGGGTTAGCTGTACAGTGAGCAGGGTTAGTTGTATAGTCCAGCAGTCACAGTGAGCAGGGTTAGCTGTATAGTCCAGGCACAGTGAGCAGGGTTAGCTGTATAGTCCAGTCACAGTGAGCAGGGTTAGCTGTATAGTCCAGTCACAGTGAGCAGGGTTAGCTGTATAGTCCAGTCACAGTGAGCAGGGTTAGCTGTATAGTCCAGTCACAGTAGCAGTCACAGTGAGCAGGGTTAGCTGTATAGTCCAGTCACAGTGAGCAGGGTTAGCTGTATAGTCCAGTCACAGTGAGCAGGGTTAGCTGTATAGTCCAGTCACAGTGAGCAGGGTTAGCTGTAAATCCCAGTCACAAGAGCAGGGTGAGCTGTATAGTCCCAGCTCACAGTGAGCAGGGTTAGCTTAGCTGTCATAGTCCACAGTGAGCAGGTCCAGCTGTAATAGCAGTCACAGTGAGCGGGAATGAAGCTTTATAGTCCAGTCACAGGGAGCAGGGTTACTGTATAGATCCCAGTCACAGTGAGCAGGGTGCTTAGTCCAGTCACTAGTGAGCAGAGGTTAGCTGTATAGTCCAGTCACAGTGAGCAGGGTTAGCTGTATAGATTGGCACACTAGTCCAGTCACAGTGAGCAGGGTTAGCTGTATAGTCCAGTCACAGTGAGCAGGGTTAGCTGTATAGTCCAGTCACAGTGAGCAGGGTTAGCTGTATAGCCCAGCAGTCACAGTGAGCAGGGTTAGCTGTATAGTCCAGTCACAGTGAGCAGGGTTAGCTGTATAGTCCAGTCACAGTGAGCAGGGTTAGCTGTATAGTCCAGTCACAGTGAGCAGGGTTAGCTGTATAGTCCAGTCACAGTGAGCAGGGTTAGCTGTATAGTCCAGTCACAGTGAGCAGGGTTAGCTGTATAGTCCAGTCACAGTGAGCAGGGTTAGCTGTATAGTCCAGTCACAGTGAGCAGGGTTAGCTGTATAGTCCCAGTCACAGTGAGCAGGGTTAGCTGTATAGTCCAGTCACAGTGAGCAGGGTTAGCTGTATAGTCCAGCAGTCACAGTGAGCAGGGTTAGCTGTATAGTCCAGTCACAGTGAGCAGGGTTAGCTGTATAGTCCAGTCACAGTGAGCAGGGTTAGCTGTACAGTCCAGCAGTCACAGTGAGCAGGGTTAGCTGTATAGTCCAGTCACAGTGAGCAGGGTTAGCTGTATAGTCCAGTCACAGTGAGCAGGGTTAGCTGTATAGTCCAGTCACAGTGAGCAGGGTTAGCTGTATAGTCCCAGTCACAGTGAGCAGGGTTAGCTGTATAGTCCAGCAGTCACAGTGAGCAGGGTTAGCTGTATAGTCCAGCAGTCACAGTGAGCAGGGTTAGCTGTATAGTCCAGTCACAGTGAGCAGGGTTAGCTGTATAGTCCAGCAGTCACAGTGAGCAGGGTTAGCTGTATAGTCCAGTCACAGTGAGCAGGGTTAGCTGTATAGTCCAGTCACAGTGAGCAGGGTTAGCTGTATAGTCCAGTCACAGTGAGCAGGGTTAGCTGTACAGTCCAGCAGTCACAGTGAGCAGGGTTAGCTGTATAGTCCAGTCACAGTTAGCTGTATAACACAGCAGTGACACACACACACACCTCAGCTTAACTAGCCTCTCTATGGGTTGCCTGTCTAATTGTAATAAAATCTGGAATCACTCGAACTGCTCCGCTCTGAGGCCAGTGTCCCCAGGATTTTAAAATGAATCATCTCCTGGAGAAGGAATCTCCACTTGCAGCGTACTGCCAATAGCAGAGGAGTGGGTGGCATGTGAGGGTTAATAAAACTCGATTTCACCGTGGCTGGAGGGAGGGAGGGTGGTATCGCACCATGGTGCTGCATTGCCATCTAGTGGATGTTGGTCAGCACTGCTGGGTGTTTGCTGGCTGCAGTGCCACTGGGACACGGAGCACTTCAGAGTATGTATCCAGCTGCATTGAACACAGTGAACACGTGTTGCAAGAGTGTTCCTCCTGTGTTTCTGGCGTGTTCTTAGTGTGTTCCTCCCATGTGCATGACGGCCGGCGTGTTTCTCTGTTGCAGGACCGTGTGACGTTCCGACGGCTCGTCCTCAAGAACAACGCCAAGAAGAGGAAGACCTACGAGACCTTTGTCGAGTCCGTGCCCCTGCTCAAATCACTGGAGGTGAGGAGAGGGGAGACAGGCTGGGGGAGAGAGAGAGGGGAGGAGACAGGGGGGAGAGGAGGGAGGAGGGAGGGGGTGGGAGAGAGATGGAGGGAGACGGCTTGGTGGGTAGAGGGGAGAGAGAGGGAGGGGAGACAGGCTGGGGGAGAGAGGGGAGAGAGAGGGGGAGAGGACGGCTGCTGAGAACGGCTTTTGTGGTCGATCGGAGAGAGGGAGAGAGAGGGAGGGGAGACGGGGCTGGGGTGAGATGGGGGAGAGGAGGGAGGGTTAGACGGAGGCTGGGGCGTGTGGGGGAGAGAGAGGGAGGGAGACGGGCTGGGGGAGAGAGAGGGATGGGGGACGGCTGGGCTGGGGGGAGGGAGAGAGAGGGAGGGGAGACTGGCTGGGGAGAGTGGAGAAGAGGAGGGGAGACGGGGCTCTGGGGAGAGGGGAGACAGGCTAGGGTGGAGAGGGGAAGGAGAGAGAGAGAGAGAGAGGGAGGGGTATACAGGCTGCAGGAGTCTAATTGCCTTCTCTCCTACCCCATCCAGTTGCAAGAGAGAGAAGATGTGAGACTTGATCGGATGTGAAGAACTACCCGGTGGGGAGCGCATCACTCACTCAGGTTATGGGTGGGGGTCGTGGTGGGCGGATCGCATCATCACTCAGGTTAGTGGGGGGGGGTGCTGTGCGGTGGGGGGAGCGCATCATCACTCAGGTGAGGGGGGGGGTGTCTGTGCGGTGGGGAGCGCATCATCACTCAGGGTGAGGGGTCCCCCTGTCTGTGCGGTGTGTAGTGGAGCGCATCATCACTCCCCCAGGTGAGGGGGGGTGTCTGTGCGTATGGGGGGAGCGCATCACATCCCCCCCAGGTGGAAAGGTTCGGGGGGGGGTCTGTGCTGTGGGCGGAGCGCAAATCATCAGGGGGGGTGGGGGGGGGGGGGGGGGGGTCTGTGCGGTGGGGGAGCGCATCATCACTCAGGGGGGGGGGGGTCTGCGGTGGGGGAGCGCATCATCACTCAGGTGAGGGGGGGTCTGTGCGGTGGGGGGGGGAGCGCATCATCACTCAGGTGAGGGGGGGTCTGTGCGGTGGGGGAGCGCATCATCACTCAGGTGAGGGGGGGTCTGCGGTGGGGGAGCGCATCATCACTCAGGTGAGGGGGGGTCTGCGGTGGGGGAGCGCATGCGGTGGGGGTGAGGGGGGGTCTGTGCGGTGGGGAGCGCGCATCATCACTCGTGGGTGGGGGGGGGGTGTCTGTGTCGGTGGGGGCACGCATCACCACTCGTTAGTAGTGAGGGGGTCTGTGCGGTGGGGGTGATCGCGCATCACTCACTCGGGTGGAGGTGCGGGGGGGTCTGTGCGGCGGGGGAGCGCATCATCACTCAGTGTGAGGGGGGCGGGGGTCTGCTGCGGGGGTGGGTTAGGCTCACCACACTAAGTCGGGGTGAGGGAGGGAGCGGTCTCACGCAGCCGGGGGTGGGGGGGGGTGGTCGCGTAGGGTGCGCACCCACCTGGTTCGGGTTAGGGGGGGGGTCTGTGCGGTGGGGGTATAGCGCATCCCCCACTCTGTCCGAAACACAACCGGGTGAGGGGGGGGGGGGGGGGGGGTCTGTGCGGTGGGGCCACTCGCGTAGGTGGGTCGTGTGGGGGAGACGCATCACCCCCACTCGGGTGGGGGAGAGGGGTCTGGTGTGGTGTGGGGACACGCGCATCCTCGTCCACTCGGGTGGGGGGGGGGGGGGGGGGGGGTCTGGGGGGGGGGGGAAGGGGGGGGGGGTCTGTCCTGTAGTGGTGAGCGCATCATCACCACTCGGGTGAGGGGGGGGGGTGTCTGTGCGGTGGGGAGCGCATCATCACTCGGGTGAGGGGGGGTCTGTGCGTAGTGGTGAGCCTCCACTCCCCCCCAGACACGGGGTGCCCCTGCTCGCGTAGTGGTCAAACACCCAATCTCGGTGGGGGGGGGGGGGTCTGTGCGGTGGGGGGGGGGTGCGTGACCCCCTGTCTGTGCGGTAGTGAGCCGCATGTATCATCACTCAGGTGAGGGGGGGTTCTTTGCGGTGGGCGTGAGGAGCGCAGAGCCCACTCGGGTGAGTGGGGGCTACGCCCCCCCTGTGCGGATGGGGGAGCGCATCACCACTCTGGTGCGGTGGGGGAGGGCGGGTCTGTCCCCAAAAGGGTTGGGGAGCGACATCAATCACTCGGGTCATCCGAGGGGTACCGGTCTGTGCCGTGGGGGAGCGCATCCTCATAACTCGGGTGAGGGGGGGTCCTTCGCGGTTGTGGGGAGCGCACACACACTCGGTGAGGGGGGTGGGTGGGGGGGGGGTCGTTGTGCGGTTGGGGACTCATCCCCCCCAGACTGTTGAGGGGGTGGGGTTGGCGTAGGGGTGAGCACCATCATCGTGGCCCCCCAGAGCGCACAAACACATCCTCACGTGGGTAGTAGTTGTACGTTGGGGGATGGGTACATACACGCCTGTTGTGTAAAGGGTGGTGAAGCTTGTGCGGTGGGTGAGTTTATTGCTGACCTGGTGGGGGAGCGCATCATCGTCTCTGCAGGTGGGGTCTGGGCAGACGAACTAGTACATCACCATCGTGAGGAGTCCCTAGGGATGAGTGTACACATGAAGGGCACTCGACGGTGACAAAAAAGAGAGTGGTGTCGTCCCCCTGTGAATAGACTCTGTCCTAGTTTTTTCTCTTCCCCCTCCAAAAAAACAATCCTCGGGCCTCTCATCTCGTTGGCACTCAGTCTCTCCCTGGGGTCTCTCGGTAAGACTAACATCTGAGACTCTCCCTCCTTCCCGTCAATCTTACCCCTCCATCCCCGTCTCTCCCCCTCCATCCCCGTCTCTCCCTGTAGACTCTCCCCCTCCATCCCCGTCTCTCCCCCTCCATCCCCGTCTCTCCCCCTCCATCCCCGTCTCTCCCTGTAGACTCTCCCCCTCCATCCCCGTCTCTCCCCCTCCATCCCCGTCTCTCCCTGTAGACTCTCCCCCGTCCATCCCCGTAGACTCTCCCCCTCCATCCCCGTCTCTCCCTGTAGACTCTCCCTGTCCTCTCCCTCCCCGTCTCTCCCTGTAGACTCTCCCCCTCCATCCCCGTCTCTCCCTGTAGACTCTCCCCCTCCATCCCCGTCTCTCCCTGTAGACTCTCCCCCTCCATCCCCGTCTCTCCCTCCCCTACCCTCCCCCCCTCCATCCCCGTCTCTCCCTGTAGACTCTCCCCCTCCATCCCCGTCTCTCCCTGTAGACTCTCCCCCTCCATCCCCGTCTCTCCCTGTAGACTCTCCCCCTCCATCCCCGTCTCTCCCTGTAGACTCTCCCCCTCCATCCCCGTCTCTCCCTGTAGACTCTCCCCCTCCATCCCCGTCTCTCCCTGTAGACTCTCCCCCTCCATCCCCGTCTCTCCCCCTCCATCCCCGTCTCTCCCTGTAGACTCTCCCCCTCCATCCCCGTCTCTCCCTGTAGACTCTCCCCCTCCATCCCCGTCTCTCCCCCTCCATCCCCGTCTCTCCCCCTCCATCCCCGTCTCTCCCTGTAGACTCTCCCCCTCCATCCCCGTCTCTCCCTGTAGACTCTCCCCCTCCATCCCCGTCTCTCCCTGTAGACTCTCCCCCTCCATCCCTGTCTCTCCCTGTAGACTCTCCCTCTCCATCCCCGTCTCTCCCTGTAGACGATCCCACTCCCTCCCCGTCTCTCCCTGTAGACTCTCCCCCTCCCTCCTCACTCATGCTAGACCCTCTTTCAGACCTCGCTGGGCAGTGTCTCTCTCCTCTCTCACACTCCCCGCACCCCTCTCTCTCCTCTCTCTGTCCAGACGAAGGCAGACCACCAGGACAATGCGGAGGTAGAGATTGCTCGCTGCTCACTTGGACAGTATTTCGGGGAGCTGGCCCTCGTCACCAACAAGCCCAGAGCCGCCTCTGCCTACGCTGTGGGGGACGTCAAGTGCTTGAGTAAGAGACATGTGGGATACATGATGGATTTGGGGTACACTGTCAATATGTGAATACACTTTGTTTGGTGGGCGCACTCTAAATATACGTGGGTATTCTGTCAGTATTGGGGTACCTGCTGCATTGTTGGAATAATAATTCTCAACTGATAATTCTCCCCCCTTCTCAGTAATGGATGTCCAGGCGTTCGAGCGGCTGCTGGGCTCCTGCAAGGAGATCATGAAGAGGAACATCTCGCACTATGAGGAGCAGCTGGTGGCGCTGTTCGGATCCAGCATGGACCTGCGGGACTAGAGCCCCGAGTCCACACCGCCGCTGCTGCTGCTGCTGCTGCCTGTGCCTTCACTACCCACAGAGACAAGAGACATCTTACCAAACCAGAGACCCTGACCACAGAGACATCTTGCCATACTATAGAAAGAGACCCTATACCCTGACCCAGAGACCCTGTCCAACTGTAGAGAGACTGATACATCTTACCAAACCAGAGAAGTTCTGACCCTTAAAGACATTGAGACATCTTACCAGACCAGAGATGAACAGACAAACATCTTGCCAGACTAGAGAGAGGAACATAGAGACATCTTACCAGACTAGAGAAAGGAACATGGAGACATCTTACCAGACTAGAGAGAGGAACAGAGAGACATCTTACCAGACTAGAAAAAGGAACATAGAGACATCTTACCAGACTAGAGAGGATCACATATATCTTACCAGACTAGAGAGAGGAACAGAGAGACATCTTACCAGACTAGAGAAAGGAACATAGAGACATCTTACCAGACTAGAGAGGAACACATATATCTTACCAGACTAGAGAGGAACAGAGAGACATCTTACCAGACTGGAAAAAGGAACATAGAGACATCTTACTAGACTAGAGAGGAACAGAGAGACATCTTACCAGACTAGAGAGGAACACATATATCTTACCAGACTAGAGAGAGGAACATAGAGACATCTTACCAGACTAGAGAGGAACAGATACATCTTACCAGACTAGAGAGAGGAACATAGAGACATCTTACCAGATTAGAAAAAGGAACATAGAGACATCTTACCAGACTAGAGAGGAACAGAGAGACATCTTACCAGACTAGAGAGAGGAACAGAGAGACATCTTACCAGTCTAGAAACAAAGAGACAGAGACCCCTAACACCAACTGAGACCCTACCCATGAAACAAGAGCAGAGTGAAGCTACTGAAAGAGACCATGCCTTCCACCCCCCTCTCCCTGGGGTTACAGGGGGAGTGAAGGGGTACAGACTGGGGTTATAGGGGTAGTGAAGGGGTACAGGCTGTGTGGGGTTACAGGGGTGTGAAGGGGTTCAGGCATCAGTATGAGCTGCATTTGATTGAAAAATATATAAAATATGTTACCTGGGGATGTGGTTGATCTCTCCTTTGTTCTCCGTCCTCACTTCGATGACTTTCTCCTGGGACGGAAGGTGGGGGAGAGGGACCCCAATGTCCCCCGCACTTGTGTTCCCCATGTCTGACCCCAATGATCCCCCATCACTTCCCCAGTGTCCCGACACACCCAATATGGGGGGGGGCCCCACACTTCCCCCAAGTCCGTAGTCATACTTCGACGTAAACTAACTTTTTATAATATTTTATCTGAAAAGTTATATTTGGGGGGGGGGGGGGGGGGGGGGGGGGGGGGGGGGTTGGAGCGTTCTCTGGTACCCTGGCCAGACTGTAGAGAAATGTAGAGTTCTGTTTTTAATGTGCTTGAAGTGGTACTTCAGGCTTCCCTCGAGTCAGAGTGGGGCTGGCATCCCCTTTAACATCGCGGGGGGGTGGGCAGGTAAACATTTCCTTTAATTTTAAGGACAATTTTTTTTTTTTTTTAAATATATATAAAATTCAGTAGAATGCAGTTACAGGTGCAAGCCACAAGGTGGCATCTCTGGGCACCAAATACATCAGAAAATATAGTTGAAAAATGTAGTGAATTATTATTATTAAAGGGGTTATTTTTCTGCTTGCCTTCCACTGCTAAATAGGTGTAGGGCAATAAAAAGCGGGGAACGGAATGGGTGAGTCGCAGTCGTCATAGTTCCTCACGGCCTAACCCTTTTTCCCATGGTGGTGGTTGGTGGTGGTCGGTCATACCCATCCCACATCCCGTCCCGGCCCGTCCCTCCCACCCACCCCCCTCACTATGGGTAGGGTAGGGTGGCCTGGGCTGGGCTGGGCTGGGTAGGGTAGGGTAGGGTAGGGTAGGGCAGGGCAGGGCAGGGAGGGTGGGTTGGGGTGAGTGCAGTATTGGGAGGGTGTGGTGGGTTGGGCAGTGAGTGGGGTGGGGTGAGTGCAGTATTGGGTGAGTGCAGTATTGGGTAGGGTGTGGTAGGGTGAGTTTTATTCTAGCAGCAGGTCCAGTCACTGGTGTGGGTGGAGGGGAGGATCCTGTTCAAGCTCAGGACTGGCTGCTTGGGGCTCACACTGCTTGTTTTTATTAATATCACAGAATGAATGTTAAGCCTGCCCTGGCTCACACTGCTCTTTGCAGTGCCACTGTTAAACCTGGACTGGAGCGCTCCTGCAGGGTTGGAGTTCACCCTGTAGCCCTGCTCCCGGTCTCTCACACTCCAGTCCAGCTCCGGTCTTTCACTCCAGGAGTTCTTTCCTCTCGGTGGCAGCAGAGGCAAGTCCTCAAGGGGTCCCTCAAGTATGCTGCTAATGACCTGCTTGTAAACCCTTCATTCTGGGAGGCTGGAATCAGGCTTCACCCCAGCCAGGTCCTGCTTTGCTTTCATGAACGCACGACTGTAGTCTTTTAAAAATACATTCACGTGTAAACCCTTTCAGTCCTGAATCCTTGTGGTCGAGCTGAAGAATGCGACATTAAGTTTTATATAATGCAAAAAGGATTTATTGAGCATACATGAAAACAGGACAAGATGAATGTTTTTTACAGTATATTGTGCTAAACGGGACTTCAGCGTCCCCGTGGGCTCTTCAAGAACTCAAAACGCTGCTGACAGCAGGAGGGGCCTTGAGGTCCTGTCAGGACTCAAAGGGTTAATGGACCTGGTTGGATGAACCGCTGCCCCCGACACTCCCTCTAGAGGGCGCCACCACGCAGCCACTCTGACAGAGAACACTCCGGACTCACTACAGCCAAGGCAGGCTGCAGTTCACATAAAATACTACTTCATTTTGGGAAAAAAAAAACTAAAAATATATATATATATAAAAAATTTTTTAGAACTTATTTTCAATGAACAAAAACCACCGTTTTTTTAAAAAATCTTTAATAAAAGTTACTTTGTTTTGGTGGAAAAAAAGTATTATTGAAACCTGATGTTATTACCATTAATATTATTATTATCATTCTTATTGATGAAAATGCTGATTCACTTTGTGCTGTTGATGAGAAAAGGAAATGTGTTTAAGTTCAATTATATTCTTTACACTTTTTGGACAATAAAAAGTAAAAAAATCTTGCTTATTTCTCTTAGATTCTCTTTTGAATGAGTTTTTCTGAAATAAACATTTTGTTTAAAGGAGTTCTTCAGCCAGTCTTTACTGAGGGAGGAGAGGGGAGGGGAGGGGAGATTGGGTTAGTGTTCTTCAGCCAGTCTTTACTGAGGGAGGAGAGGGGAGGGGAGATTGGGTTAGAGTTCTTCAGCCAGTCTTTACTGAGGGAGGAGAGGGGAGGGGAGATTGGGTTAGAGTTCTTCAGCCAGTCTTTACTGAGGGAGGAGAGGGGAGGGGAGATTGGGTTAGAGTTCTTCAGCCAGTCTTTACTGAGGGAGGAGAGGGGAGGGGAGATTGGGTTAGAGTTCTTCAGCCAGTCTTTACTGAGGGAGGAGAGGGGAGGGGAGATTGGGTTAGAGTTCTTCAGCCAGTCTTTACTGAGGGAGGAGAGGGGAGGGGAGATTGGGTTAGAGTTCTTCAGCCAGTCTTTACTGAGGGAGGAGAGGGGAGGGGAGATTGGGTTAGTGTTCTTCAGCCAGTCTTTACTGAGGGAGGAGAGGGGAGGGGAGATTGGGTTAGAGTTCTTCAGCCAGTCTTTACTGAGGGAGGGGAGGGGAGGGGAGATGGGGGGGAGTTCTTCAGGTCTTTACTGAGTTCTTCAGCCAGTCTTTACTGAGGGGAGGGGAGGGGAGGGGAGATTGGGTTAGTGTTCTTCAGCCAGTCTTTACTGAGGGAGGAGAGGGGAGGGGAGATTGGGTTAGAGTTCTTCAGCCAGTCTTTACTGAGGGAGGAGAGGGGAGGGGAGATTGGGTTAGAGTTCTTCAGCCAGTCTTTACTGAGGGAGGGAGGGGAGGGGAGGGGAGATTGGGTTAGAGTTCTTCAGCCAGTCTTTACTGAGGGAGGAGAGGGGAGGGGAGATTGGGTTAGAGTTCTTCAGCCAGTCTTTACTGAGGGAGGAGAGGGGAGGGGAGATTGGGTTAGAGTTCTTCAGCCAGTCTTTACTGAGGGAGGAGAGGGGAGGGGAGATTGGGTTAGTGTTCTTCAGCCAGTCTTTACTGAGGGAGGGGAGGGGAGGGGAGGGGAGATTGGGTTAGAGTTCTTCAGCCAGTCTTTACTGAGGGAGGAGAGGGGAGGGGAGATTGGGTTAGAGTTCTTCAGCCAGTCTTTACTGAGGGAGGAGAGGGGAGGGGAGATTGGGTTAGAGTTCTTCAGCCAGTCTTTACTGAGGGAGGAGAGGGGAGGGGAGATTGGGTTAGTGTTCTTCAGCCAGTCTTTACTGAGGGAGGAGAGGGGAGGGGAGATTGGGTTAGAGTTCTTCAGCCAGTCTTTACTGAGGGAGGAGAGGGGAGGGGAGATTGGGTTAGAGTTCTTCAGCCAGTCTTTACTGAGGGAGGGGAGGGGAGGGGAGGGGAGATTGGGTTAGAGTTCTTCAGCCAGTCTTTACTGAGGGAGGAGAGGGGAGGGGAGATTGGGTTAGTGTTCTTCAGCCAGTCTTTACTGAGGGAGGAGAGGGGAGGGGAGATTGGGTTAGTGTTCTTCAGCCAGTCTTTACTGAGGGAGGAGAGGGGAGGGGAGATTGGGTTAGTGTTCTTCAGCCAGTCTTTACTGAGGGAGGAGAGGGGAGGGGAGATTGGGTTAGTGTTCTTCAGCCAGTCTTTACTGAGGGAGGAGAGGGGAGGGGAGATTGGGTTAGAGTTCTTCAGCCAGTCTTTACTGAGGGAGGAGAGGGGAGGGGAGATTGGGTTAGTGTTCTTCAGCCAGTCTTTACTGAGGGAGGAGAGGGGAGGGGAGATTGGGTTAGAGTTCTTCAGCCAGTCTTTACTGAGGGAGGGGAGGGGAGGGGAGGGGAGATTGGGTTAGAGTTCTTCAGCCAGTCTTTACTGAGGGAGGGGAGGGGAGGGGAGGGGAGATTGGGTTAGAGTTCTTCAGCCAGTCTTTGGGTTAGTGTTCTTCAGCCAAACCCAGATTAACCCAGCTTTATGATGGAAGGAAGGGGGAGGGGAGAGTTGGTTATGAGAGTGTTCTTCAGCCACATCACAAACTCTCACTGAGGAAGACAGAGGTAGGGAGGGGAATTGGGTTTGAATGAGTGTTCTTCAGCCAGTCCACTACTGATGGAGGTGATGGGGGGAGATTGTTATTTGGACCTAGGTTCTTCAGCCAGTCGGTCAGAAATTACTCCCCCCCTCTCCCAGGGGACTCTGGAGAGGGGGGAATGGGGAAGGTGGGATCAGGGTACTCCTTAGTAGTGTTCTCTCAGAGCCCAAGTCTCTCTTTTACACTGAGAGGGAGGAGATCTCGGAGAAGGGGAGGGGATTGAGGGTTTATGTCCCCTCCCCGCTCAGCCCATCTTCACTGAAGTCTGCAGGTGGATGAGAGGGAGGGAGAGGGGAGGGGTCCTTACTGAGGGAGGGGAGATCGGGTGAGAGAGCTCTTCAGCCAGTCCTTACTGAGGGAGGGGAGGGGAGGGGAGATTGGGTTAGTGTTCTTCAGCCAGTCTTTACTGAGGGAGGAGAGGGGAGGGGAGATTGGGTTAGTGTTCTTCAGCCAGTCTTTACTGAGGGAGGAGAGGGGAGGGGAGATTGGGTTAGAGTTCTTCAGCCAGTCTTTACTGAGGGAGGAGAGGGGAGGGGAGATTGGGTTAGTGTTCTTCAGCCAGTCTTTACTGAGGGAGGAGAGGGGAGGGGAGATTGGGTTAGTGTTCTTCAGCCAGTCTTTACTGAGGGAGGGGAGGGGAGGGGAGATTGGGTTAGTGTTCTTCAGCCAGTCTTTACTGAGGGAGGAGAGGGGAGGGGAGATTGGGTTAGAGTTCTTCAGCCAGTCTTTACTGAGGGAGGGGAGGGGAGGGGAGATTGGGTTAGTGTTCTTCAGCCAGTCTTTACTGAGGGAGGGGAGGGGAGGGGAGATTGGGTTAGAGTTCTTCAGCCAGTCTTTACTGAGGGAGGAGAGGGGAGGGGAGGGGAGATTGGGTTAGTGTTCTTCAGCCAGTCTTTACTGAGGGAGGGGAGGGGAGGGGAGATTGGGTTAGAGTTCTTCAGCCAGTCTTTACTGAGGGAGGGAGAGGGGAGGGGAGATTGGGTTAGAGTTCTTCAGCCAGTCTTTACTGAGGGAGGGGAGGGGAGGGGAGATTGGGTTAGTGTTCTTCAGCCAGTCTTTACTGAGGGAGGAGAGGGGAGGGGAGATTGGGTTAGAGTTCTTCAGCCAGTCTTTACTGAGGGAGGGAGAGGGGAGGGGAGATTGGGTTAGAGTTCTTCAGCCAGTCTTTACTGAGGGAGGGGAGGGGAGGGGAGATTGGGTTAGTGTTCTTCAGCCAGTCTTTACTGAGGGAGGAGAGGGGAGGGGAGATTGGGTTAGAGTTCTTCAGCCAGTCTTTACTGAGGGAGGAGAGGGGAGGGGAGATTGGGTTAGAGTTCTTCAGCCAGTCTTTACTGAGGGAGGAGAGGGGAGGGGAGATTGGGTTAGAGTTCTTCAGCCAGTCTTTACTGAGGGAGGAGGGGAGGGGAGGGGAGATTGGGTTAGAGTTCTTCAGCCAGTCTTTACTGAGGGAGGGGAGGGGAGGGGAGATTGGGTTAGAGTTCTTCAGCCAGTCTTTACTGAGGGAGGAGAGGGGAGGGGAGATTGGGTTAGAGTTCTTCAGCCAGTCTTTACTGAGGGAGGAGAGGGGAGGGGAGATTGGGTTAGAGTTCTTCAGCCAGTCTTTACTGAGGGAGGAGAGGGGAGGGGAGATTGGGTTAGAGTTCTTCAGCCAGTCTTTACTGAGGGAGGAGAGGGGAGGGGAGATTGGGTTAGAGTTCTTCAGCCAGTCTTTACTGAGGGAGGGGAGGGGAGGGGAGATTGGGTTAGAGTTCTTCAGCCAGTCTTTACTGAGGGAGGGGAGGGGAGGGGAGATTGGGTAAAATCTCAAACGTCGTCAGAATGACTCCCTGCCTCTCCCGCCCCTCTGACCATCTCAGAAGTCTGTCAGAAATGAGAGGGGAGGGGAGGGAGGGGAGGGGGGGGAGATTGGGTTAGAGTTCTTCAGCCAGTCTTTACTGAGGGAGGAGAGGGGAGGGGAGATTGGGTTAGTGTTCTTCAGCCAGTCTTTACTGAGGGAGGGGAGGGGAGGGGAGATTGGGTTAGAGTTCTTCAGCCAGTCTTTACTGGGGGAGGAGAGGGGAGGGGAGATTGGGTTAGAGTTCTTCAGCCAGTCTTTACTGAGGGAGGAGAGGGGAGGGGAGATTGGGTTAGAGTTCTTCAGCCAGTCTTTACTGAGGGAGGAGAGGGGAGGGGAGATTGGGTTAGAGTTCTTCAGCCAGTCTTTACTGAGGGAGGAGAGGGGAGGGGAGATTGGGTTAGAGTTCTTCAGCCAGTCTTTACTGAGGGAGGAGAGGGGAGGGGAGATTGGGTTAGAGTTCTTCAGCCAGTCTTTACTGAGGGAGGAGAGGGGAGGGGAGATTGGGTTAGAGTTCTTCAGCCAGTCTTTACTGAGGGAGGAGAGGGGAGGGGAGATTGGGTTAGAGTTCTTCAGCCAGTCTTTACTGAGGGAGGAGAGGGGAGGGGAGATTGGGTTAGAGTTCTTCAGCCAGTCTTTACTGAGGGAGGGAGAGGGGAGGGGAGATTGGGTTAGTGTTCTTCAGCCAGTCTTTACTGAGGGAGGGGAGGGGAGGGGAGGGGAGATTGGGTTAGTGTTCTTCAGCCAGTCTTTACTGAGGGAGGAGAGGGGAGGGGAGATTGGGTTAGAGTTCTTCAGCCAGTCTTTACTGAGGGAGGGGAGGGGAGGGGAGATTGGGTTAGAGTTCTTCAGCCAGTCTTTACTGAGGGAGGAGGGGAGGGGAGGGGAGATTGGGTTAGAGTTCTTCAGCCAGTCTTTACTGAGGGAGGAGAGGGGAGGGGAGATTGGGTTAGAGTTCTTCAGCCAGTCTTTACTGAGGGAGGAGAGGGGAGGGGAGATTGGGTTAGAGTTCTTCAGCCAGTCTTTACTGAGGGAGGGAGGGGAGGGGAGGGGAGATTGGGTTAGAGTTCTTCAGCCAGTCTTTACTGAGGGAGGAGAGGGGAGGGGAGATTGGGTTAGAGTTCTTCAGCCAGTCTTTACTGAGGGAGGAGAGGGGAGGGGAGATTGGGTTAGAGTTCTTCAGCCAGTCTTTACTGAGGGAGGGGAGGGGAGGGGAGATTGGGTTAGTGTTCTTCAGCCAGTCTTTACTGAGGGAGGGGAGGGGAGGGGAGATTGGGTTAGTGTTCTTCAGCCAGTCTTTACTGAGGGAGGAGAGGGGAGGGGAGATTGGGTTAGAGTTCTTCAGCCAGTCTTTACTGAGGGAGGAGAGGGGAGGGGAGATCACACTGTAGCCGGTTCCATCTGTATCGTTTCATTTATTAATGGAATCACCGACCTCCAATACAACACAATACAGTCACACTTCGTGCTCAGCCTACATATTTTGCTTCAGTCATTACATTAGCAAATAGTCACCAAACCAATCGTTTTCACAGTAAGTTTACCAGCGTTTGGATCCTTGTTACTGCGAAACTGTCTCTGTGTTTCTGACCCTGAGAAAGTCTTCAGTTTCTACGGAAACGAAGTTGAATAGACGTTAGCGCTGCAGTTCTCAGACCAGGCCAGCAGATGGCGCGCATGTTCTTTAAAACTAAACATTGGCTTCCTATGATTTCCAGTGCGGTGCTGCGTGCCACAGAGAAACTACACACACAGCCTGGCCAGTGAATCAGATCAAAGCATTCCCGAAGTACATGTACTGAGCCACGTACAAGCACCGTGATCCACATTCACTGAGCTGAGAATGGAAAGAGAAACTAGCGAGGGATTGAGTGTTTGTGTGTGCATGTGTGTATATATTATATATATGTGTGTGTTTGTTTTAGTTTACAGATGCTGCACTGCAGTGAATGCTCCTTGTAGCTGCAGTTCACTTGATGCACCAGTACCTGTATCTGAAGTGTGTCCATAACTGGGATTGTAAGAAATAAACATGATCTCCCAGTACGCCTGGCTCCCAGTGGCTCCAGGGTTGCTCCCAGCCAGCAAACACAGAGTTGCACAAGACACTGGGGTTTGTGCAGGCAGGGAGCAGGGAGCAGGGATAAGCAGCGCTAAGTGAAAATTACACAAGCCCTTAAGCTGTCAGGCTAGCCACAGATACAGCGTGGATTTATTCACATTCCACTGGCCTGATCCTGCGAACACAGCTTTCCAGATATATGGACAGTCAGTGGGTTTGAATCCAGCTGATTCACGCTGTGTCAGCTCCCTGTCTCCCACAGTTTACTAAGAGGACTGTGCACACTGCTTAATCCAGTGGCTTTCACTGGCTTACCCCACCATCAGACTGTGCTTTACAATGCTCACCTGTGTACTGATATGCTTTCACTGTGCTTTACAATGCTCACCTGTGTACTGATATGCTTTCACTGTGCTTTACAATGCTCACCTGTGCTTTACCATGCTTTCACTGTGCTTTACAATGCTCACCTGTGTACTGATATGCTTTCACTGTGCTTTACAATGCTCACCTGTGTACTGATATGCTTTCATTGTGCTTTACAATGCTCACTTGTGTACTGATATGCTTTTACTGTGCTTTATAATGCTCACCTGTATACTGATATACTTTCACTGTGCTTTACCATGCTCACCTGCGCTTTTCAATGCTCACCTTTGTACTGATATACTTTCACTGTGCTTTACAATGCTTACTCTGCCATGATTTCACTGTGCTCTACTATGCTGATAACGCTCAACTTTTCCCTCTCCCTCTCTCTATCTACCCCTCTCACCTTACAATAAAGCAGTAATCACTGAGTGTGAGGTCATCTCTCCACAGCTCACCTGCGCTCTCTGCGCTGTCTCTGCTCTGGAAACAATGAGACAATTACAGAGCGGGGAGCCGGGACTACAGCAGGGCCGGGCCTCTTCCTTTCCATTCTCACAGAGCACTGAGGGGACCTGTAAACACACAGCACAGTGCCATCACCAGACAAGAGAGGGAGAGAGAGAGACGAGGAGGGAGGGAGTGAGGGGGAGACAGAGAGACCGGAACCAGCGCTTCACATTGAATTACACTGCTGTTCAATCTGCTGTGCAGTGTTTTCTTCTACTGCAGGAGGCCAGGGAGTCTCTCATGACAGTGCAAAGCAGGCAGTGTGACATCACAGCGGTACCCCTTACCCTTACCTTACCTTACTAAATTTGCAGACGACACAAAAGTAGGAGGAGTGGCAAACACTGTTGCAGCAGCAAAGGTCATTCAAAATGATCTAGACAAGATTCAGAACTGGGCAGACACATGGCAAATGACATTTAATAGAGAAAAGTGTAAGGTACTGCACGCAGGAAATAAAAATGTACATTATAAATATCATATGGGAGATATTGAAATTGGAGAAGGAATCTATGAAAAAGACCTAGGAGTTTTTGTTGACTCAGAAATGTCTTCATCTAGACAATGTGGGGAAGCTATAAAAAAGGCTAACAAGATGCTCGGATACATTGTGAAAAGTGTTGAATTTAAATCAAGGGAAGTAATGTTAAAACTGTACAATGCACTAGTAAGACCTCATCTTGAATATTGTGTTCAGTTCTGGTCACCTCGCTATAAAAAAGATATTGCTGCTCTAGAAAGAGTGCAAAGAAGAGCGACCAGAATTATTCCGGCTTAAAAGGCATGTCATATGCAGACAGGCTAAAAGAATTGAATCTGTTCAGTCTTGAACAAAGAAGACTACGTGGCGACCTAATTCAAGCATTCAAAATTCTAAAAGGTATTGACAGTGTCGACCCAAGGGACTTTTTCAGCCTGAAAAAAGAAACAAGGACCAGGGGTCACAAATGGAGTTTAGAAAAAGGGGCATTCAGAACAGAAAATAGGAGACACTTTTTTACACAGAGAATTGTGAGGGTCTGGAATCAACTCCCCAGTAATGTTGTTGAAGCTGACACCCTGGGATCCTTCAAGAAGCTGCTTGATGAGATTTTGGGATCAATAAGCTACTAACAACCAAACGAGCAAGATGGGCCGAATGGCCTCCTCTCGTTTGTAAACTTTCTTATGTTCTTATGTTCTTACCCGGTCTGGCATGGCGGTTGTGGTATTGTTTTCAGAAGCTGCCGAGGTGATGATAATGCTGGTGACTCATTCCGTTCTGAATTGTCATTTTTGTGTGCTTGTCTTCGCACCCTGGTCTTTTAAAATAATTAAAGATATGTGTTTCTTCATTCGCAATCCATTTTAGTGGCGTATAAACAGGTATCTTTTTTTCGTCTGTCAATCAAACTGTGTTTGCACGTGGTTTGCTGTGTCCCCGGAGGCAGGGACCCTCATGCAGGCTCTGATTGGCTGTGCCTTGAAGCTGAGTGATCGGGCCGAGTTATGGTGTTTACCTTGACTGTTGATTGGGACGGACGGACGAACAGGATTCGTGCACAATGCCCATTTTTCCCTCTCCCTCTCTTCTTCTCCCACTCTCTCGACCTCTCCCCATCTCTCTGTCTTTGACACGAAAACGTGAGGAAAGTTTCTTTCATCACCATATGATCTATCTCTCTGTTAGAAATGTAATGTGAGGAGCAGGCATGCCAACTGTGTCCTGACTGCCCTCCCTAAACCCAGCTCCAGCACAGAGCTCAATAAACTAAACCCAGCTCCAGCACCGAGCTCAATAAACTCAACCCAGCACAATAAACTATCCAGCAGCACAGAGCTCAATAAACTCAACCCAGCTCCAGCACAGAGCTCAATAAACTAAACCCAGCACAATAAACTCAACCCAGTTCCAGCACCGAGCTCAATAAACTCAACCCAGCTCCAGCACAGAGCTCAATAAACTCAACCCAGCTCCAGCACAGAGCTCAATACACTAAACCCAGCACAATAAACTCAACCCAGCTCCAGCACAGAGCTCAATAAACTCAACCCAGCTCCAGCACAGAGCTCAATAAACTCAACCCAGCTCCAGCACAGAGCTCAATAAACTCAACCCAGCTCCAGCACAGAGCTCAATAAACTCAACCCAGCTCCAGCACAGAGCTCAATAAACTCAACCCAGCTCCAGCACAGAGCTCAATAAACTCAACCCAGTTCCAGCACAGAGCTCAATAAACTCAACCCAGCTCCATCAGAGAGCTCAATAAACTCAACCCAGCTCCAGCACAGAGCTCAATATACTAAACCCAGCACAATAAACTCAACCCAGCTCCAGCACAGAGCTCAATAAACTCAACCCAGCTCCAGCACAGAGCTCAATAAACTCAACCCAGCTCCAGCACAGAGCTCAATAAACCCAACCCAGCTCCAGCACAGAGCTCAATAAACCCAACCCAGCTCCAGCACAGAGCTCAATAAACCCAACCCAGCTCCAGCACAGAGCTCAATAAACTCAACCCAGCTCCAGCACAGAGCTCAATAAACTCAACCCAGCACAATAAACTCAACCCAGCTCCAGCACAGAGCTCAATATACTAAACCCAGCACAATAAACTCAACCCAGCTCCAGCACAGAGCTCAATAAACTCAACCCAGCTCCATCACAGAGCTCAATAAACTCAACCCAGCTCCATCACAGAGCTCAATAAACTCAACCCAGCTCCAGCACAGAGCTCAATAAACTCAACCCAGCTCCAGCACAGAGCTCAATAAACTCAACCCAGCTCCAGCACAGAGCTCAATAAACTCAACCCAGCTCCATCACAGAGCTCAATAAACTCAACCCAGCTCCAGCACAGAGCTCAATAAACTCAACCCAGCTCCATCACAGAGCTCAATAAACTCAACCCAGCTCCAGCACAGAGCTCAATAAACTCAACCCAGCTCCATCACAGAGCTCAATAAACTCAACCCAGCTCCAGCACAGAGCTCAATAAACTCAACCCAACTCCAGCACAGAGCTCAATAAACTCAACCCAGCTCCATCACAGAGCTCAATAAACTCAACCCAGCTCCATCACAGAGCTCAATAAACTCAACCCAGCTCCAGCACAGAGCTCAATAAACTCAACCCAGCTCCAGCACAGAGCTCAATAAACTCAACCCAGCTCCAGCACAGAGCTCAATAAACTCAACCCAGCTCCAGCACAGAGCTCAATAAACTCAACCCAGCTCCAGCACAGAGCTCAATAAACTCAACCCAGCTCCATCACAGAGCTCAATAAACTCAAACCAGCTCCATCACAGAGCTCAATAAACTCAAACCAGCTCCATCACAGAGCTCAATAAACACAACCCAAACAGTATTTCGAACCCATAAACTCAAACAGTTATTTGCATAAAAAAAGGTTCTTAAGTATAATTGTTTCCTCTGTTATTTTTGGATACTGCTTCACCCTGCTGGACCAGGTGCATTGAAGCTGTTCTCTGGTTGCTCAATGCTCTAGTCGTGAAAGGATGGTTCAATCCTATTTATTTCGCGTGGCTCCAGTGCCGCTAGGGTCCGAGTGGCCTGTGGTGTGAGAGATACTCATCTAAGGGGTAGCTTCTGTTCATTTTGTCGCATCGCTGCACAGTGTAGCTGCCTTTAGACTTAACAAACTATAAAATGTAGGCATAACAAGACAAGCTCTTTCTAATTGCTGGGAAAACGTGGTTAATGAACCAATTAGCATCCTCATAACTCAATGCTAACAACAAAACACGAGCACTAACAACCATCACTCCCTGCGTTCCCATAGCAACGGGGACGTCACTCACACGCCCCGGCGCAGCCTATCGGCGCGGCGCTCCCACGGTCACGGACCAATGGCGGCCCTGCCCCAGAGCGAGGCTGAGAGGAGGGCTGTCCGCCATTTCAGGAGTGCAGACGGGAGGAAGCCGCCGATTCAGAGACAAGAGGTGAAAAAAAAGCGAAAGAAAGCGGATAAATCTGCGAGTAAACAGGTAAATTACAGCGATTATTAAATCATTGCTATTATTAAATGAAATTATTAATAAATCAGAGTGCGGGAGGGCGGCAGGGTTATATAACACGTCTGAGAGTGACGTGTGTTTTGTTGTTGTGCTGTTGAAAAGCCGGATGTTGTTGTTGTTGTTGTTGTTGTTGTTGTTGTTGTTGTTGTTGTTAGTAGTCGTAGTAGTGTTATTGTGAGGGTTGATAACACGGGGGTTTACGTATTGAACCCCCTTCAGGATTTCTCAACACCTCGCTTGATTTGTTTGGTTTGCGGTTCGCAGCGGTTTGGGAAATTGTAGGTTCTTTTCTCCCTGATCATTGTTGTTAAATATGACTGAGCGGGCCGCTTATAACATGATAAATTCAAGAGAAGGCTTCTGTCTCTCTCTCCTCTCTCTCTCTCTCTCTCTCTCTCTCTCCACCCGGATTAAAACACCCTTTCTTACAGCATAGTTTTTTCAGGTGATAATCTGAGAGGATAACAACTGTGTTGTTTTTCAATTTCGTATTGGTCCAGCGCTCCAAAAATAAATAAATAATTCTTCACATTCCATTTTTTTTTTTTTTTTTTTTTTTTTTTTTTTTTTTTTTTTTTTTCACCCAGCAGCAGAAAGTGAATCAACAACTTTAATCACACTTTAGTGGATAATTTTAATATAATAATAATAATAATAATAATAATATAATAATAATAATAATAATTATTATTTTTTAAATGTTTTCTATCTACTGTGTTAGTGTGTGACGTATTGAATATTTCTGGCATGCGTCAGTCCTCATTGTGCAATAATGTTAATATTGCAATCGCTGTTATTTCTTGGGTTCGTATTGCAAGTGTTACAGCAGGAATCACGTGTATAATAATTCAGGTATTGTTGTCATTATGAATGGCGTTATAAAGCTGCAAACCCTTCCGTGTTATTCTATTGTGATGGTCTGTGTTTAATGTGAAGCTGTTGAGGGCTCTCTGAATCCTATGTGGCCAGTATCTCTACATTTATATCTAATAGCATGATTGCAAGGGCTGCTTGAATGCGTTGAATCCAGGGTACGACCTTGTCTGCGACTCTGTGGAATAGTGCTCTGCGATACCGCATGAAGCGAGTATCGATACCATGCACAGTATCATGACATGCGAGACTATCGCGATACTTTGACTCATGACCATTACATGTTAAATAGTAATACTGCTACAGCATTGTTGAATGCTTGCTGTTTTTGCTGTTTATATATATATATAATATATATATATATATATATATATATAGATACACACACACACACACACACACACACACACACACACTGCACTCAACAAGTTCCAGTGAATTCAGAGCTCATTGTCACTGACTGTAACATTCAAATGAAAGTGGTGAGAAAGAGCAACACTTTGTGTAAGAGACAGCAGCTTCTTTATTGCTTACATATAAAGAAAGAACTGGCGTTTCTGACAGCTTCAAATACTCCAGTTACAAAGGATCTCTTCATTCTTATAAATCACAAAATCACACACAAGTACTTGCTCCTGTTTTGTGTATTGTCTTTGCTGTGACTTGTTTTTTGTAAGTAATATGCACAGGAATTCACTTAAACTAAAAGAAGGGAAGATACTGCAGGCCAATTTAATTTTCCCGGAGCGCGCAGGGTAGTTGTGCACTTCCGCTAAGAGGAAACGAGTAAGCTTAGTTCATATTGAACTCAAGTGGCCTGAGGAAGGAAGGCTTGCTTGTCATCATTATTTCTTGGTGGAAAGTGATACTGATAGTCTGTGGTTTAGGGAGATACTCTGCTCTTCGTTTGCATGCACACACAGCACCTATCCTGTATCATTTCCTCCATCATAGGGTTTAACATGTATAGCAGCTGTTGATGCATCGTTCACACCCCCTAGTCTCTGTAAGTCGCTTTGGATAAAATGACTCATTAATAATGAACCACAGTGGGAGGAAACCCCTCCCTGGGATTGCATCCACTTGAGCTGCATGACCCAGGACAGACAAACGGCTGTTTCTTTACAGTCTGTTTGCATCCCCCACACATTCCATATCACCATGTGTGGATCTTGTAGGGGCAGGACACTGTGCACAAATGAAATCCAGGAATTGAACTGACTGATAAACAGCAGTGAGTCATAAACACCTCCGACAGTCAGTGAGGTGCTCCTGCAGTATATAAATACCGATGTCCTAATGGTGATTCATGCATCTGTGAGATAGCAAAGTGACAGTGTAGAGTTGAGGCCTGCTTTACATCATGGGCTTTGTGTTGCATTCACTGACTGCAGGGCCCTCCCATTGCACAGCAGTCTGAGCAGCTCCAGGTTTTACCAGGAGCCAAGTCACACCTCCGGTCACAAGCTCAGGTGCGTGAGCTGCTGCTATGCAGTAGGGGTTTATTTCCATGCCTGGTCAGTGACTGTGTTGATGGGGAATGTTACTGGGGCTTCATGAAGGATCCTGGGGTCTGCAGTAGGGCAGCTCTTCACTCAGATGTGTGCTGATATTACATTCCCTCAGTGCCTCAGAGCAGCTGCACAAGTTGGCTCTGGGTGTATTATTTAATCCTGTGTAATCCTCTCTTCCCTCTGTGTCACAATGCAGCATACTGTAGCTCTGCAGTCACCCATCAGACACCTCGTTTTCATCTGTGAATCACGGGCCTGTGTGTTGGCAATAATTGCATTCCAATAAGGCTGCCGTTGCATTGCAGTGTCCATATTTGCATTGCAGTGTCAGTATTATGCTGTGAGCCTGATTGGATGAAGAATGTAATTGTGATGAAAAGTACATGTGAGCTTTTGTGTGCAGTACGCGGGTGAGACTTTGGTAGAAACCCATGTACTGTACAGTGAGGAAGGAGGCACACACAACTTCTGAGTCACTTGACAGGTCAGAGAGAAAACATTCTCCTAACAAGACACTGTGTGGCTCTGCATAGGTGTCTATTCTCAGAGACCAGTGCAATTGTAATGGATCGCTTTCTTGGAGGCACGGTTGGCATGACCACGCTATCTGAAATGCCATTCTCCCAATTCCATGCCACACTCTTTGCGCACCTCCTCAGCAAAGAGGTCAGGGCTGGTTGACTTGTTTTTTTCCTTTGTGTTTTTCCTCTGCCATATCAATCGTGCATCTTTGCCCCTGCGCTCATAATTTATTAAGCACTTGAAGTGTATGAAGTTCCTGCTTGCAGGGATTAATTTGTGCCATCCGATCTGGCTGTCGACGACCTGTGAATCCGGCTCCCTGTTTAAAAACAGAGAGAGGCAGAGAGAAACTGCTGAGTGGGTCTGACACCCCTGTTCTCGAGTTTCTCTCAGTTTGGAGATGCAGTAATTAAGCTCTCTGCTCGGCCCCGAACGGGGGTTAGCAGCAGATTATGGGATGCTGGTGCTCTGTGTAAATTTACTCAAAGATAATATTGCACCCTCTCAGTGACTGACTGACACCAGTGTGATCTTACAGTGCAGTATTTCCATTGTTCTTCAGATGGATAAAATGGCAGAAGTTGTTGCATCGCACTGGCTTGCATCGCCTGTTTGCCTTTTTGTTATCAGTTTCTTCTGATTTCCGGTTCCCTTCGTCCTGTGATAAGACTTCCTCTAAAAGGGCAGCATGGAAAGACCCCTTGGTTGTGTTTGTGGGGATAATCCAAGTGAGCTGGATTGTTGACACTGTGTGTTAAATTAACTGTGATCTACAAAATTACCTTTCAGGGCTTCCAGCAAGCTCAGTGTTCCTCAGGAGGAAGTGGAAATGTAAAGAGGCGGGTGGAGCGTGGGTACAGATGGGATACCAGGGGGGGCGTGGGTACAGATGGGATACCAGGGGGGGCGTGGGTACAGATGGGATACCAGGGGGGGCGTGGGTACAGATGGGATACCAGGGGGGGCGTGGGTACAGATGGGATACCAGGGGGGGCGTGGGTACAGATGGGATACCAGGGGGGGCGTGGGTACAGATGGGATACCAGGGGGGGCGTGGGTACAGAGGGGATACCAGGGGGGGCGTGGGTACAGAGGGGATACCAGGGGGAGCGTGGGTACAGAGGGGATACCAGGGGGAGCGTGGGTACAGATGGGATACCAGGGGGAGCGTGGGTACAGAGGGGATACCATGGAAAAGAATATTGAATAAAGGAGCTTACCAGGTGGGGCGTGGGTACAGACTACCAGGTGGAGCGTGGGTACAGATGGGATACAGGGGGGGCGTGGGTACAGATGGGATACCAGGGGGGGCGTGGGTTTGGGCACAGAGGGGATATTAGGGGGGGCGTGGGTACAGTGGGATACCAGGGGGGGCGTGGGTACAGAGGGGATACCAGGGGGGGCGTGGGTCACCAGTTTGGGATACCAGGGGGGGCTACAGATGGGATCACGTGGGTACATTCCCCAATTACTACCCTATTGGTCCCCCCGCCCCATGCCCCGCACCCATGGCTACCCCCTATGTCCCCCCCGAGCACCCATGCTACCCTATGGTCCCCCCGCACCCATGTCGTCACCCCTGGGTACTTCCGTGGGTCAGTCAGGGGGGGCGTGGGTACAGAGGGGAGCGTGATTATTTTGCTGTGCAGTGCCCGGCACAGCCCTGCCCAGCCAGGCTGGTGAAATGGAAGGGGTTTGTGTCGAGTCACGACCCGCTCAGTTTCTGTGTTGTTTGGGTTCTTTGTGAAAGGAGCTGGAAGGTATGTGTTTAAAGCATCCCGTCACTGTCACACTGGGACAGCACTCTGCTGGTTTATCAAAGGGAGTGGAGAGGATCATCGTGGTGATTGCCACTTTCAGATCCCGGGCACTGCTTGAGGTTTATCTCAAACCAATACTTCATTTCTGTGCCGTCACGCCAGTCTGTAAAGAGTTACCACAAAATACTGGAAGAAGAAACCAGGGTTGTTTGGAAAATGACAGGGTGTCTGTTTCACAGGTCAGCAGTGTAAACAGAATGTCCATCGTTCTGGGGTTCAAGAAAAAAAAAGAAAGAAATGAATCCTCTCAGGCCCCTGATGGTAATGAGCTCGGGCAGGATGAGATGCTTTTCCCCGTTACACAGCAGTGCAGGCTTGCTTGTAATCCCAGTGGAAGTGGGCTGGAATCTCCTGTTCTCTGAACTCCACAGGTATGCCGGCACACGCTGCTGTGCTGCGTGCGTCACTCACAGGTTGTTTTTTTGAGTGATTTTGTTCCTGTAGCTGTAAATTTTGCAGCCCAGTTTCCAGTACTTTTTGGATTCTCAGTGTGAGTGTGTGTGTAAGACATTGTTCCAGGGTCCAGTTCAGTAAGCAGTGCAGTTAGTGTGGGTTTACCTGTTAGTGTCAGCAGTGCTGTGAAGAGTTGCTTCTAAATCTGTGTTGTTCTAAACCCAGCAGCACTGCAGCATACGAGCTGTTGAGGAAAAGAGAGTTAAGCTCTATTGCTGCACAGTAGAGCATGCGTTCTTTTTCATGACCTGCTTGGAGCATCTTGAGCAAGCTCCTCACAGCAACGATGGTGTTCAATCAAGTCGTTTATTTCTACACACACATCTAGAAGCACTATGCGGCCTCTCTGCCTTTTAGTTTAGACAAGAAACATTTGAATTTTAGCCTGACAACTGCATCCTTCCAAAATAATCTTTAGTTCAATATATTAATACTTCTGCTAACCCTTTGAATGCACGTCCTGGACTGTGGGACTGACTCACCAGTCCTAATCAGCCCCTGCTCTTTAAATTACACAGCTCTTACGCACGTGTGGGAAGAAAATGAAACGTCCGACGAGCAGGAAAATTTGTTTTAAATCTCATAATTTAGTTGATAATGGTAGTAGTGTAAAAAAAACCCTGAAACGGCCACCCTCATTTTAATAGACCTCATTTATAATAGTGTGAGCTCACTGTGGGGGGGGGGGGAAGAGAGAGAAGAGAGAGAGAGAGAGAGAGAGAGGAGCCAGAGAGGGAGAGAGAAGAGAGAGAGAGAGAGAAAGGAGGAGAGAGAGAGAGCAGGGAGCCAGTCCAGTGTGACTCTTTATAATACAGTGTGTGCTCACTGTGGAGAGAGAGAGAGCAGGGAGCCAGTCCAGTGTGACTCTTTATAATACAGTGTGAGATCACTGGAGAGAGAGAGCAGGGAGCCAGTCCAGTGTGACTCTTTATAATACAGTGGTGCTCACTGTGGAGAGAGAGAGAGAGAGAGAGTCCAGTGTGACTCTTTATAATACAGTGAGAGACTGTGGAGAGAGAGAGAGCTCCTCAGTCACAGTGTGACTCTTTATAATACTGTGCTCACTGTGGGAGAGAGGAGAGAGCAGGATCCAGGAAAGTCCAGTGTGCTCTCTCTATAATAATGCAGTGTGAGATCACAGGAGAGAGAGAGAGATGAGAGAGAGAGAGAGAGAGAGAGAGAGAGAGAGAGAGAGAGAGCAGGGAGCCAGTCCAGTGTGACTCTTTATAATAGACAGTGTGCTCCGTGTGAGAGAGAGAGGGGGGGTTGATCCCAGAGTGAAGAAACCACTCCATGGATCCAGGTGTGTGCCTCTTTATAATACAGTTGTGTGGGTGCTCACTGAGAGAGAGAGAGAGAGAGAGAGAGAGCGAGAGAGTGAGAGAGAGAGAGAGAGAGAGAGGGAGTCCAGTGTGACTCTTTATAATACAGTGGTGCTCACTGTGGAGAGAGAGAGAGGAGAGAGCCAGTCGTCACAGCCGTGTGACCTCTCTTTATACATGAGGCTGAGGATCTCTCACTGCTGAGACTAGAGAGGCAGGGAGCTCTCCAGTGCCCTCTTTATAATACCGTGGTGCTCACTGTCTGAAGATAGAGAGAGAGAGCAGTCCAGGGAACCACTCCAGTGTGTCACCACGTGGAGAGAGTGAGAGAGAGAGAGAGAGAGAGGGAGCCAGTCCAGTGTGACTCTTTATAATACAGTGGGAAGAGAGACATCCCATCAGTCTGACAGTGTGTTCTCTTTCTAATACAGTTCAGCTCACTGTGGAGAGGAGAGAGTCACAGTGAGCACATTCCATCTCCGTGACTCTTTATAATACCTTATGGAGATCACTTGTGGAGAGAGAGAGAGAGAGAGAGAGAGAGAGAGAGAGAGAGAGCAGGAGCCAGTCCAGTGTGACTCTTTATAATACAGTGTGTGCTCACTGTGGAGAGAGAGAGAGAGCAGGGAGCCAGTCCAGTGTGACTCTTTATAATACAGTGTGAGCTCACTGTGGAGAGAGAGAGAGAGCAGGGAGCCAGTCCAGTGTGACTCTTTATAATACAGTGTGAGCTCACTGTGGAGAGAGAGAGAGAGCAGGGAGCCAGTCCAGTGTGACTCTTTATAATACAGTGTGTGCTCACTGTGGAGAGAGAGAGAGAGAGAGAGAGTCCAGAGAGAGAGAGAGAGAGAGAGAGGAGAGAGAGAGAGAGAGATAAATATTTAGCCATACCAGTGTGGCTCTTTCTAATACAGTGTGTGCTCACTGTGGACGAGAGAGAGAGAGCAGGGAGCCAGTCCAGTGTGACTCTTTATAATCTACAGCTCTCCTCTCTCGATTGAGAAGACTGAGGAGAGAGAGAGAGGAGAGAGAGAGAGAGAGAGAGAGAGAGAGAGAGAGAGAGCAGGGAGCCAGTCCAGTGTGACTCTTTATAATACAGTGTGTGCTCACTGTGGAGAGAGAGAGAGAGCAGGGAGCCAGTCCAGTGTGACTCTTTATAATACAGTGGTGCTCACTGTGGAGAGAGAGAGAGCAGGGAGCCAGTCCAGTGTGACTCTTTATAATACAGTGTGAGATCACTGTGGAGAGAGAGAGAGAGAGAGAGAGAGAAGAGAGAGAGGGAGCCAGTCCCAGTGTGACTCTTTATAATACAGTGTGGTGCTCACTGTGGCGAGAGAGACACGAGTGAGCAGGGATCTACTCCAGTGTGACTCTTTATAATACTCGGTGTAGAGATGAGAAAATCTGTCCCACGAGTGACACCTCTCTCTGCTCTCTCGTCCCTAGTCGAGTCACAGGGAGCCAAGTCCCATTGTGACTCTTTCTCTCGCCCTCTCTCTACAGTGGTGCGTCTCACTGTGGAGAGAGAGAGAGCAGGGAGCCAGTCCAGTGTGACCTTCCTCTTTCGGGTAGATACAGAGAGATTCACTGTGGAGAGAGAGAGAGAGAGAGACGAGAGAGAGAGAGCACTGTGGAGAGAGAGAGAGAGAGAGAGAGGAGAGAGAGAGGCAGGGAGCCGTCCAGTGTGACTCTTTATAATACAGTTGTGCTCACTGTGGAGAGAGAGAGAGAGCAGGGAGCCAGTCCGTGTGACTCTTTATAATACAGTGTGAGATCACTCTGGTGAGAGAGAGAGAGACTGAGAGAGAGAGAGAGAGAGAGAGAGAGAGAGCAGGGAAAGCCGTGTGATCTTGTGTGACTCATACAGAAGCCAGGCCCAGTGTGCTCACTGTGGAGAGAGAGAAGAGCAGGATCCAGTCCAGCTACGTGTGACTCTTATAAATAGAGTGTGTAGGAGAGGAGAGAGAGAGAGAGAGAGAGAGAGAGAGGAGGAGAGCAGGGAGCCAGTCCAGTGTGACTCTTTATAATACAGTGGTGCTCACTGTGGAGAGAGAGAGAGCAGGGAGCCAGTCCAGTGACTCTTTATCAGACTTGGGAATCACCCTTGAGAGAGATGCAGTCAGTAGCCAGTCCCGTGTGACTCTGGAGAGAGAGAGAGAGAGAGCAGGGAGCCAGTCCAGTGTGACTCTTTATAATACAGAGTGTGCTCACTGTGGAGAGAGAGAGAGAGAGAGCAGGGAGCCAGTCCAGTGTGACTCTTTATATAATACAGTGTGGATCATCTGTAGGAGAGAGAGGAGAGAGAGAGAGAGAGAGAGAGAGAGAGAGAGAGAGGGAGCCAGTCCAGTGTGACTCTTTATAATACAGTGTGTGCTCACTGTGGAGAGAGAGAGAGAGCAGGGAGCCAGTCCAGTGTGACTCTTTATAATACAGTGTGTGCTCACTGTGGAGAGAGAGAGAGAGAGAGAGCCAGAGTGTGACTCTTTATAATACAGTGTGAGATCACTGTGGAGAGAGAGAGAGCAGCAGAGCCAGTCCAGTGTGACTCTTTATAATACAGTGTGTGCTCACTGTGGAGAGAGAGAGAGAGAGAGAGAGAGAGAGAGAGAGAGTCCAGAGATAAGAGTGAGTGCTCACTGTGGAGAGAGAGAGAGGAGAGCCAGTCCAGTGTGTCACTCTCTTATAATACAGGTGTGTGCTCACTGTGGAGAGAGAGAGAGAGCAGGAGCCAGTCCAGTGTGACTCTTTCTAATACAGTGTGTGCTCACTGTGGAGAGAGAGAGAGAGCACACAGGGAGCCAGTCCAGTGTGACTCTTTATAATACAGTGTCAGTGATCACTGTGCGAGAGAGAGAGAGAGGAGAGAGAGAGGAGAGAGAGGAGAGAGAGAGAGAGAGAGAGAGAGAGAGAGAGCTCAAGGGGGGCCAGAGGAGAGAGGCTCTTTATAATACAGTGGTGCTCACTGGGGAGAGAGAGAGAGAGCAGGGAGCCAGTCCAGTGTGACTCTTTATAATACAGTGTGAGCTCACTGTGGAGAGAGAGAGAGAGCAGGGAGCCAGTCCAGTGTGACTCTTTATAATACAGTGTGTGCTCACTGTGGAGAGAGAGAGAGAGAGCAGGGAGCCAGTCCAGTGTGACTCTTTATAATACAGTGTGTGCTCACTGTGGAGAGAGAGAGAGAGCAGGGAGCCAGTCCAGTGTGACTCTTTATAATACAGTGTGTGCTCACTGTGGAGAGAGAGAGAGAGCAGGGAGCCAGTCCAGTGTGACTCTTTATAATACAGTGTGTGCTCACTGTGGAGAGAGAGAGAGAGCAGGGAGCCAGTCCAGTGTGACTCTTTATAATACAGTGTGTGCTCACTGTGGAGAGAGAGAGAGAGAGAGAGTCCAGAGAGAGAGAGAGGAGAGAGAGAGGGGAGGGGAGAGGAGAGAGAGAGAGCGGGGAGAGAGTGTGACTCTTTATAATACAGTGAGTGCTCAGTGGAGAGAGAGAGAGCAGGGAGCCAGTCCAGTGTGACTCTTTATAAAACAGTGTGAGATCACTGGAGAGAGAGAGCAGGGAGCCAGTCCAGTGTGACTCTTTATAATACAGTGTGTGCTCACTGGAGAGAGAGAGAGAGCAGGGAGCCAGTCCAGTGTGACTCTTTATATGTCACACACGAGTACAGTCCCTCGGTCATGTCACCTGATAAATAGTGTGGCACACCACGAGTGACAGGAGAGGAGAGAGGAGAGATGGGAGAGAGAGAGAGAGAGAGAGAGAGAGAGAGAGAGAGAGAGAGCAGGGAGCCAGTCCAGTGTGACTCTTTATAATACAGTGTGTGCTCACTGTGGAGAGAGAGAGAGAGCAGGGAGCCAGTCCAGGAGACTCTTTAGAGAGAGAGAGCACTGGGAGCGAGAGAGTGTGACTCTTTATAATACAGTGGTGCTCACTGTGGAGAGAGAGAGAGAGCAGGGAGCCAGTCCAGTGTGACTCTTTATAATACAGTGTGAGATCACTGGAGAGAGAGAGCAGGGAGCCAGTCCAGTGTGACTCTTTATAATACAGTGTGTGCTCACTGTGGAGAGAGAGAGAGAGCAGGGAGCCAGTCCAGTGTGACTCTTTATAATACAGTGTGAGATCACTGTGGAGAGAGAGAGAGAAAGAGAGAGAGAGCAGGGAGCCAGTCCAGTGTGACTCTTTATAATACAGTGTGAGATCACTGTGGAGAGAGAGAGAGAGCAGGGAGCCAGTCCAGTGTGACTCTTTATAATACAGTGTGTGCTCACTGTGGAGAGAGAGAGAGAGCAGGGAGCCAGTCCAGTGTGACTCTTTATAAAACAGTGTGAGATCACTGGAGAGAGAGAGCAGGGAGCCAGTCCAGTGTGACTCTTTATAATACAGTGGTGCTCACTGTGGAGAGAGAGAGAGAGCAGGGAGCCAGTCCAGTGTGACTCTTTATAATACAGTGTGAGATCACTGGAGAGAGAGAGCAGGAAGCCAGTCCAGTGTGGCTCTTTATAATAATTCAATTGAAGACAGGCTTTGATGCATGTTGTATGAACATGCTGTTTGACTGTGCTGGTGTGGAGAAGCAGGTGCTGTTTATAAGCATGCTGAAAAACGCACACCAGCCTAAGATGTGATAAACCCGTGGATTCTGAGCCCCCTTGTGTGGTGATGAGGAAAAACAAAGAGATCTGACTCGTCTTTGAATCCTCAGGACCAGAGTTCAGTGCTGTAGTCGTGTTTGTTTTCACTGTGTCTGATGCTTTGAAACAGTTAGACCTCTGAAATAATGACTCCGTTCTTTTTGCAGTTTCAGTGTCTCTGAGCGTGAACCGTGCGTGTGTGTGTGTGACCTGGTAAAAGATCTGTGCCAGATTCTAATTTGGAAAGTTTCCAATCTGCTGTGAATAATTTAGGCAACACCTTTTAAAATTTAAACCGCGGTGTGGTGTTCCGCTGACTGCGCTGCTAGTGACGCCTGTGGCACGGCCTCTGCACTGGAAAACACTTCGAACAAAAAAAGAAATTATTGTTGGCTTTGTAATCTTAGGCCTAATGCAAGTCAAATGCCACTTTGTTTTCTCGGTACGGTAAGTGGTGTGTGAGAAGGTGGCTGTATCCCTCTATTACTACAAGCTCATGTTCTCTGATTCTGTAGCACGTGTGTGTGTGTAGGATTCAGGTGCCTGTGTTTTAATAGAAGGTGATTCATTTGCTGTCTGTCTTGGTTCTCATTTAACTCCAGTACAGCCTGGAAAACACGAGAAAGCCTTACTGCTTCTAAATATAACCCTAACGGGGTGCTAAATAAAACGTGGAAGCATGTCCATAGCATAGTCCTGGGACCCCCTGCAGCGGCTTAGCGAGACGTGCTTAACAGAGCTGCACCAACCCATTATTCCTGTGGCATTGCTGTGGACTGGGCTAATTTACCATTCCAGCAGAGACCAGTGAAGAAGCAGCTGCCTGGGTTTGTGTGGATCGCTGTTCTCCACAGAGTAAGAAAAGCAGCGATCATCACAAATCCAAGCAGCTGTTTCTACACTTGTTTCAATCTGAAGAATCATGCAGGTATAACAGCAGGGGTTCACAAATCCTGGGCTCATGGGTGCCATTAAATAATTCACTGATTAAGACCTGGAAAGAGGATAAGTTGGTTCGATTCAGTCATTTTAGGGTACAGATGGAACGAAGACCAGGAGAAGTGGAATTCCAGAATTGAGCCCCTGAAGGCTACCAGAGGCTCAGAGTGATTCCCTTGTGCTGCGTCGGTGTGCCAGTGGAAGGGAAGCCGGAGTGCTCCTTGACGTCTCCAGCTCCGCTCTCGCTCGCAGAGTGTTTCCGAAGGTCAGGTCTTTCCTAGGGGAGTGGAGGGGAGAGGGTGACGTGCCCAAGCACCTCTTGGCACCAGCACGCTCTGAAACAGAATTATTTTTAATTTTAATTGTAATTGGTTTAATCCTGCGGGACCTGTTTTCATTATCTTGGTAGCTAATATAATGTTACATAAGCAGATCTGATCTGACTCTGCTGCCTGAGGGCAGCCCTGTGTTGAGATCCTATTGGTTTCTCAGAAAGATGAGCAGCGAGTGATGAAGCTCATTAGATTGCTGGCTGACCCCCACAGTCCCTTCAGCTCTACCCTCTAGACCACACTCCCTCCCTCTGTCCCTCTGCTCTACCAACTAGACCACACTCCCTCCCTCTGTCCCTCTGCTCTACCAACTAGACCACACTCCCTCCCTCTGTCCCTCTGCTCTACCAACTAGACCACACTCCCTCCCTCTGTCCCTCAGCTCTACCAACTAGACCACACTCCCTCCCTCCGTCCCTCAGCTCTACCAACTAGACCACACTCCCTCCCTCCGTCCCTCAGCTCTACCCACTAGACCACACTCCCTCCCTCTGTCCCTCAGCTCTACCGACTAGACCACACTCCCTCCCTCTGTCCCTCAGCTCTACCCACTAGACCACACTCCCTCCCTCTGTCCCTCCCTCTGTCCCTCAGCTCTACCCACTAGACCACACTCCCTCCCTCTGTCCCTCAGCTCTACCCACTAGACCACACTCCCTCGCTCCCTCCATCACTCAGCTCTACCAACTAGACCACACTCCCTCCCTCCCGTCCCTCAGCTCTACCAACTAGACCACACTCCCTCCCTCCGTCCCTCAGCTCTACCAACTAGACCACACTCCCTCCCTCCGTCCCTCAGCTCTACCAACTAGACCACACTCCCTCCCTCTGTCCCTCAGCTCTACCAACTAGACCACACTCCCTCCCTCTGTCCCTCAGCTCTACCAACTAGACCACACTCCCTCCCTCCGTCCCTCAGCTCTACCCACTAGACCACACTCCCTCCCTCTGTCCCTCAGCTCTACCAACTAGACCACACTCCCTCCCTCTGTCCCTCAGCTCTACCAACTAGACCACACTCCCTCCCTCCGTCCCTCAGCTCTACCCACTAGACCACACTCCCTCCCTCCGTCCCTCAGCTCTACCCACTAGACCACACTCCCTCCCTCCGTCCCTCAGCTCTACCCACTAGACCACACTCCCTCCCTCCTGGGGGGAGACGGAGTCGAATGGGGATCTGGTGTGAGGACTAGAGAGTAGTGAGTCGAGATGTGATCTGGTGTGAGTGAGACAGAGAGTCGAGATGGTTGATCTGGTGATGGAGACGAAGCGCGACCCCCGATCCCTCTGGTGTGAGGAGGGAACAGGAGGGAGACAGGGAGCGGAGCAAGGGGGTCGAGATGGGTTATCTGGTGTGACCGGAGGGAGACACAGAGAGTCGAGATGGTGATCTGGTGTGGGAGAGACAGAGAGTCCCATGGGAGACCTAACTGGTAGCCCGTGGGAGAACAGAGACTCTATGGTTGAACTGGTGTGAGGCCCGGATGCAGGCTCTAGACTGGTGATCTGGTGAGAGTAAGGGAGACAGGGACTCTACACCCACTAGATGGATCCGGGGTGAGCTCTACAAGGGACAGCACTCACGCTACCCACGCAGAGAGTCGATTTCCTGTGAATCTGGTCCCTCTGAGCCCTCTTCGAATGGGTGATCTGGTGTGCGTAGGAGGGAGTAGTGAGTCGACATGGGCTCAGCTCTACCCACTAGACCACACTTCCTCCCTCCATCCTCAGCTCTACCCACTAGACCACACTGCCTCCCTCCCTCCTGTCACTCAGCTCTACCCACTAGACCACACTCCCTCCCTCCATCCCTCAGCTCTACCCACTAGACCACTCCCTCCCTCCCTCCATCACTCAGCTCTACCCACTAGACCACACTTCCTCCCTCTCCGTCACTCAGCTCTACCCACTAGACCACACTCCCTCCCTCCCTCCATCACTCAGCTCTACCCACTAGACCACACTGCCTCCCTCCCTCCCCGTCACTCAGCTCTACCCACTAGACCACACTGCCTCCTCCCTCCATCACTCAGCTGTACCCACTAGACCCCGGTGGTGACGGAGGGATCCTGGTGGAGGTGAGTGAGAGTCGACATGGGTGATCTGGTGTGACGGAGGGAGGGAGGTGTAGTCGAGATGGGTGATCTGGTGTCACGGAGGGAGGGAGGTAGTGAGTCGAGATGATGGTGATCTGGTGTGACTGGAGGGAGGGAGTCGCATGGGTGAGTCGAGGTATGGCAGTGATCGACTGGTGGTGACGGAGGTGTCCGGAGGTAACTTAGTGAGTCGGATGGGTGATCTGGTGTGAGGGAGGGAGGGAGGTAGTGATTCGCTATCCCACTAGACCACACTGCCTCCCTCCCTCCGTCCCTCAGCTCTACCCACTAGACCACACTGCCTCCCTCCCAGTCCCTCTCACTCTACCCTCTAGACCACACTGCCTCCCTCCCTGTCATCAGCATGGGCCACTAGAACCACACTGCAGCTAATTGGATGAAGTCAGCTATACCCAATACACCCGTTGCCTAATCCCAGTGTAATTCTGGAGCATTGCTGTCTGATCTGGGGCCAGGATTACAGTGTGATTTACTAGAGGCACATTCATGCCAATCAGATTACAATAAAACATTTCCAAAAAACAAGAGTACCCACTAACAGTTAAAGATGGGACCACACTGTCCTCCCTCCACATTAGCAGGAGGGGCTTGCTGTACAGATGCAGTCACCCACTAGACCACACGAGTGTCTCTCTGTCCACATTAGCAGGAGGAGCTTGCTGTACAGATGCAGTCAGACACTGAGGTCCATCGGGAGCGAGTGTCTCTCTGTCCACATTAGCAGGAGGAGCTTGCTGTACAGATGCAGTCAGACACTCAGGTCCATCGGGAGCGAGTGTCTCTCTGTCCACATTAGCAGGAGGAGCTTGCTGTACAGAGCAGCTAATTGGATGAAGTATATAAAAATAACCCGTTGCCTAATCCCAGTGTAATTCTGGAGCATTGCTGTCTGATCTGGGGCCAGGATTACAGTGTGATTTACAGAGGCACATTCATGCCAATCAGATTACAATAAAACATTTCCAAAAAACAAGAGTACAAAACGTAACAGTTAAAGATGGGAGCGAGTGTCTCTCTGTCCACATTAGCAGGAGGAGCTTGCTGTACAGATGCAGTCAGACACTGAGGTCCATCGGGAGCGAGTGTCTCTCTGTCCACATTAGCAGGAGGAGCTTGCTGTACAGATGCAGTCAGACACTGAGGTCCATCGGGAGCGAGTGTCTCTCTGTCCACATTAGCAGGAGGAGCTTGCTGTACAGATGCAGTCAGACACTGAGGTCCATCGGGAGCGAGTGTCTCTCTGTCCACATTAGCAGGAGGAGCTTGCTGTACAGATGCAGTCAGAAACTGAGGTCCATCATGTTTAGAGAAAGGCTGAGCTGGAGGCTTTCTTCAGTGCAGTGCATTCAAAGATTTCATTTCAAGCTATTGTTTACTGTTTGAAATATATATTTTAGGTATTCTGGGGACATGGCCGAGGTCTCCTCCTTAACAGCTGGGGTAGCTGCATAAGAGACTGTGCGCATTAATACATTCATGCATTCATACATACATTCACACATTCATGCATTAATACATTAACACATTCAGTCAGACATACATTCTCTCTGTCATACATTAATACATTCACACAATACATTCATACATTCATACATTAATACATTACATTAATACATTAATACATTCACACATTCATACATACATTAATACATTAATACATTCATACATTCATACATTACATACATTCATGCATTAATACATTTCACACATTCATACATTAATACATTAATACATTCATACATTAATACATTCATACATTCATGCATTAATACATTCATACATTCATACATTAATACATTAATACATTCACACATTCATACATTAATACATTAATACATTCATACATTCATACATTCACATTAATACATTCATACATTAATACATTAATACATTCATACATTAATACATTCATACATTCATGCATTAATACATTAATACATTCATACATTAATACATTAATACATTCATGCATTAATACATTAATACATTCATACATTAATACATTCACACATTCATGCATTAATACAGTCACACATTCATACATTAATACATTAATACATTCATGCATTAATACATTAATACATTCATACATTCATGCATTAATACATTAATACATTCATACATTAATACATTCACACATTCATACATTAATACATTCATACATTCATACATTCACACATTCATGCATTAATACATTAATACATTCATACATTAATACATTTACATTCATACATTCATACATTAATACATTAATACATTCATACATTAATACATTAATACATTCATACATTACATTCATACATTCATACATTAATACATTAATACATTAATACATTCATACATTCACACATTCATGCATTAATACATTAATACATTCATACATTAATACATTAATACATTACATTCATACATTAATACATACATTCACACATTCATACATACATTAATACATCATACATAATACATTAATACATTACATTAATACATTCATACATTCATACATTCATACATTAATACATTAATACATTCATGCATTCATGCATTCATGCATTCACACATACATTAATACATTCACACATTCATACATTAATACATTAATACATTCACACATTCATACATTAATACATTAATACATTCACACATTCATACATTAATACATTAATACATTACATTCATACATTAATACATTAATACATTCATCACGCATTCACACATACATTAATACATTCACGCATTCATTCTGCATTCACGCATTCATTACATTCACACATTACATTCATTCACGCATTCACGCATTCACGCATTCACGCATTCACGCATTCACACATTCGCATTCACGCATTCACGCATTCACGCATTCTGCATTCACACATTCATTCACATTCACGCATTCACACATCACATTCACGCATTCACGCATTCACATCGCATTCACGCATTCACGCATTCACATTCACACATTTCATTCACATTCACGCATTCACGCATTCACACATTCATACATTCACACATCGCATTCATCACATTCATTCTCGCATTCACGCATTCACACATTCACGCATTCACGCATTCTCGCATTCACGCACATTCACACATTCATTCACATTCACGCATTCACGCATTCATTCTCGCATTCATTCACACATTCACGCATTCACACATTCACACATCACATTCACACATTCACGCATTCACGCATTCACACATTAATACATTCATACATTCACACATTCACACATTCACACATTCACACATTCACGCATTCACACATTCACACATTCTCACATTCACACATTCACACATTCACACATTCACACATTCACGCATTCACACATTCATACATTCACACATTCATACATTCACGCATTCACGCATTCACGCATTCACGCATTCACACATTCACACATTCACACATTCACGCATTCACACATTCACACATTCACACATTCACACATTCACACATCACACATTCACACATTCACACATTCACACATTCACACATTCACACATTCACACATTCACACATTCACACATTCACACATTCACACATTCACACATTCACACATTCACACATTCACACATTCACACATTCACACATTCACACATTCACACATTCACACATTCACACATTCACACATTCACACATTCACACATTCACACACTCACACATTCACACATTCACACATTCACACACTCACACATTCACACATTCACACATTCACACATTCACACATTCACACATTCACACATTCACACATTCACAGAGCATTCACATTCACATTCACACATTCAACACTTCTCACATTCGCAGCATTCACAACAATTTCACACAATTCTTCCGCATTCACACTTCTCACATTTACACACTCATTCACAACATTCACACATTCACCATTCACGGCATTCACACATTCACCGACATTCTCCGCATTCACACATCACATTCTCACATTCACCACATTCACGAGCTTCCCACATTCACACATCTCTCATTCACACTTCTCACATTCTCACATTCTCACAGTCACGAATTTCACACATTCTCACATTCACCATTCTCACATTCAACACACTTCACACATGTTCACACAGCTTCACATTCTCACATTCACAACACATTCTCGCATTCACACATTCACGCATTACATTCACACATTCTCGCATTCACGCATTCATGCATTCACGCATTCATACATTAATACATTCACACATTACATTCACACATTCACACATTCACACATTCACACATTCACACATTCACACATTCACACATTCACACATTCACACATTCACACATTCACACATTCACACATTCACACATTCACGCATTCACACATTCACACATTCACGCATTCACACATTCACACATTCACACATTCACGCATTCACACATTCACACATTCACACATTCACACATTCACACATTCACACATTCACACATTCACACATTCACACATTCACACATTCACACATTCACACATTCACACATTCACACATTCACACATTCACACATTCACACATTCACACATTCACACATTCACACATTCACACATTCACACATTCACACATTCACACATTCACACATTCACACATTCACACATTCACACATTCACACACTCACACATTCACACATTCACACATTCACACATTCACACATTCACACATTCACACATTCACACATCACACATTCACACATTCACACATTCACACATTCACACATTCACACATTCACACATTCACACATTCACACATTCACACATTCACACATTCACACATTCACACATTCACACATTCACACATTCACGCATTCTCACATTCACACATGGCACAGTCACACATTCACACATTACACATTCACACATTCACACATTGCACAGTGATACCTCATGCCCGGCCTGCCTGCCTAACAATGAATTTGACCTTTAAAGGTTTCTGAAAGGTTCAAGACACTCTGTCTGTCCCTCTGCCTCCCTCCCTCTCTCAGCCCTGACGTGCTTTCATTGCACATGTTGTCTTTGTGTCCCTGCCTGTGTGTATACGTTCTCATGGCACTGGGACAGAGGGGCAGCCGGAGAGCTGCCTGGCTCCTGCAGTGATACTGTGTGTCTGTGGGCTCAATGACAGCTGCTCCCTCGCACACCACCCTCTCCCCCCTCTCTCTGTCCCTTACTCGGGTAAACTGCACCATTCAGAAATGCTTGAGGAAACGGAGTACTTTCAGTGACATGTGTTAGACTGGAAGTCGGCTTCAGTGTCGGTTCAGCACTGTTAAGTGCTTGGTGGTTCGGTGTCGGTTCAGCACTGTTAAGTGCTTGGTGGTTCGGTGTCGGTTCAGCACTGTTAAGTGCTTGGTGGTTCGGTGTCGGTTCAGCACTGTTAAGTGCTTGGTGGTTCGGTGTCGGTTCAGCACTGTTAAGTGCTTGGTGGTTCGGTGTCGGTTCAGCACTGTTAAGTGCTTGGTGGTTCGGTGTCGGTTCAGCACTGTTAAGTGCTTGGTGGTTCGGTGTCGGTTCAGCACTGTTAAGTGCTTGGTGGTTCGGTGTCGGTTCAGCACTGTTAAGTGCTTGGTGGTTCGGTGTCGGTTCAGCACTGTTAAGTGCTTGGTGGTTCGGTGTCGGTTCAGCACTGTTAAGTGCTTGGTGGTTCGGTGTCGGTTCAGCACTGTTAAGTGCTTGGTGGTTCGGTGTCGGTTCAGCACTGTTAAGTGCTTGGTGGTTCGGTGTCGGTTCAGCACTGTTAAGTGCTTGGTGGTTCGGTGTCGGTTCAGCACTGTTAAGTGCTTGGTGGTTCGGTGTCGGTTCAGCACTGTTAAGTGCTTGGTGGTTCGGTGTCGGTTCAGCACTGTTAAGTGCTTGGTGGTTCGGTGTCGGTTCAGCACTGTTAAGTGCTTGGTGGTTCGGTGTCGGTTCAGCACTGTTAAGTGCTTGGTGGTTCGGTGTCGGTTCAGCACTGTTGAGTGCTTGGTGGTTCGGTGTCGGTTCAGCACTGTTAAGTGCTTGGTGGTTCGGTGTCGGTTCAGCACTGTTAAGTGCTTGGTGGTTCGGTGTCGGTTCAGCACTGTTAAGTGCTTGGTGGTTCGGTGTCGGTTCAGCACTGTTAAGTGCTTGGTGGTTCGGTGTCGGTTCAGCACTGTTAAGTGCTTGGTGGTTCGGTGTCGGTTCAGCACTGTTAAGTGCTTGGTGGTTCGGTGTCGGTTCAGCACTGTTAAGTGCTTGGTGGTTCGGTGTCGGTTCAGCACTGTTAAGTGCTTGGTGGTTCGGTGTCGGTTCAGCACTGTTAAGTGCTTGGTGGTTCGGTGTCGGTTCAGCACTGTTAAGTGCTTGGTGGTTCGGTGTCGGTTCAGCACTGTTGAGTGCTTGGTGGTTCGGTGTCGGTTCAGCACTGTTAAGTGCTTGGTGGTTCAGGGTGATAGAAACTACACGGCCCACACACACCAAGTCAAAGGAGAGGTAAACGCGGTCGCGCCCTTCCCTTCGCTCAGATATTCTCACGCTGGCTGCGGTGCGCTACACTTGTTATGACCCCTGTTCCTTGGTCTGGTTTTTATTGATCAGAGAGGCTTGAACTGATCCGCTAGTTGTTTGCAGATGATGTGAAGGCAAGGCCCCCTCTTACTGGCTGGTGTTTGGCACGGGTTCAAGCATGTGCTGCTGCTTGGATTTGCAGACTGTTTTCAAACAAGCACAGCACAGCTGGGAGGCTGCAGAACATTAAAAAGGGAAGCTTGTTTCTGGAAGTTTAGAGTCATGTCAAAACATACAAGTCACACCAGTCTAACCAGTGGGACGCACTGCCTCCCAGTCCCTTGCTGTTAGGCCCCACAGTTTACCTCCCAGTCCTTCAGACGCTGGGCTTCAGGCCTGCCCTCCCTCCTTCCTCAGTTGGTATTTTGTTTGTAAGACAAGATGAGAAGACAGACAACTGTGATGAGACTTGGGCTGGGGTTGAGAGTGTTAGTCTGGGGGTGTATCAAAGAAAATGTCTGTTGGTCTGTCCGTCCGTGATCCATCTGTCCCTCTGAGAGCCCTGCTGTTTGTATTCACAGCCGTGCCTGCGGGTGTGAATTCCTAGCATGCGTGTTAATATTAAGCAGTTCCACAAGTTGGTTTAGTTTTGAAAACCTGGGGCAAGGTTACGGGCTGCCTGCTGCCAAAAATCAGAATCAGAAAGAATTTGAAATGTCATTTTCCAGAGTGCCTCCAATTCTTCTACAGAGATCCACTTTCTAAATCTGGAACGAGGTCACCTGCTTTGCGATGTGGGGCTCTGGCATGTTGGGTGGGCTTGACTGAAAACATGGTTTATTTTGTTCAAGTAAAGGAGAGGGGTGCTGCTTTATGAACCCCTGTGGCTGGAGTCATAAGACTGTCAAAAGGTACAGTGTAAGTTTACACAAGAATGTCCTTTCAGCATTGTGTCTAACAGATCTGCATGGCTCTGTAACACTGCTGTGGGGAAAGAAAAGAAAAACCCTAACTATTACACTCTCAATAGTGCCAGCTTTTACAATGGGTAAAGAAAGTGAATAAGTGCAAAGACATTGTCATACATAGGCATAGTCTTTTTCCCAGTGTCTTCAAAGGATGACATTAAAGAGAACGGCTTCTGGTCCCAGCTGTTTAATTCTGTTTGTTTTAGTGTCTTTTCGGCTTTGAGTTCGGAAACCCCACTGAACTGCTTTGATATTCAGGGCTGTCTCTGGTCTACTGGTTTCTGTGAATCTGTGCATTATGCATTTGTCCTACAATGAGCTGACTGCGTTCCCTGTTTGGCAGTGTGCTGTGCTGTTCCCCGTGTATCGCATATGTTAACTGTTTGAAAGAGGGGGTCAGGGAGGTTATTGTGCTGGTGGAAAGTTGAACCCCCTTCTTCACAGTGAGCTCAGTCCAGTGAGAGGACGAGGGTTGCTAGGTGTCCTCTCGAAGGAGTGCGCTCTGAATAGTAACGATAACGATGCTATAAATGACTTTACAGGAATGAGACGGGAATGAAAGGTTTGAAGGCTCCCACACTGAGATCTTGATCCTATTGTCTATTTCAAACCAGGCTAGGAAAGGGCACCCAAAAACCCAATCATGTGTAACAGAGGAATGGTTTTTATTCCAGATTAACAACACTGTTTTTTTAGGACTGTGATTGCCTACTGTGCATATAGTAGCTAAACATCATAAACCTACGTGTTGTGGTCTCAGAAGAAAGGAATGTGTTAGTCATTAAAGATGCCGGTCTGCTCCCTCCTCCTTGGTTGGTATTTTCTTTGTATTTCATTGCATGAAAGCTCACAGTAAAGATGAGCTGATGAGAAGACTCCAGAGTCCTTTGGGGAGGGTTTGTTTGGTACAGAAACTCTGGAACAGCATTCAGCATTCCTTGAGGGTGGGGCAAAGGTCCCACTGGCCAATAACACAGCACTGGAGGCGGGGCACATTCGCTGTTGTTGTTTTGTTCGGTCTTCCTTTATTGGGCAGTGGCCCTGCTCACTGAACAAGCTTTGACTGGAGTTTTCAAGAATGTTTTCAAGGTTCTGAATTCTGCACCATGCAACTGCTCTAGATGACAACAGCAGCCCAGAACGGTTTTGTGAAAATCAAACTTTTGTTCTTTTAGATGTCTCGTGAGGTGATGCTTTGTGGAAAAAGAGGTTAATAATAAGCTGGGTGAACTGAGTGAAGTGGTACAGACAACAAGCAAAGAGAGAGTGTGAGAGAGGGAGAGAACTAGGGACGAGGTCGCACCTAATCTTTATCACCAGGTCCTGACTGCGTTCCTCTGCATTTCCCTCTAGATATCGTTAACGGTGGCACGCTAGTGATTGCTGCTATAATCCCACTAATTGAGTTCCTTTATTTTGTAACTGGTTCAGGTATATTTCTGATGTGTTAAGCAGCCGTTCTGTCCTGTTTGTCTGCGTTCCTCTCCCCTCCTCTCCCGTCCTCTCCTCTCCCCTCCCCTCCTCTCTCTCTGATCTCCTGCACAGTCTGACCCTGGTCACTAATGGGTTGGGAGCTCTCGTTCAGGTCTGGTAATGAAAGGGTTAAGTACGCTCACACGTAGCTGATGAAAGGCCCCCCAATGGCTGGCAGGCTGGCTGGCAGTGAGCGATTATTTTAAAGGTTAAAAAGTCCTCTGTGTGAGAGAGGGGGGGATAACCTGATGTATTAATAGCAGCCCTGCTTGGAAGCTGTCGGGCAAGTCCTGACTTGTATTGTTTGGTTCTCTCCTAATCTCGGAGATTTCCGAGCTGAGCTTTTTTCCGATGCCTGTGCCTCTGGAAAATGATTTTCCCCCCCCCCCCCCCCCCCCCCCCCCCCGTTAGCGCATTGTCCAGTTCTGGAGACGGGATTTTAACCCTTAGCGGTCCATTTACTCAGCGCCTGTCAGGCGCATCAGGTCCAGTTTGAGCGAAGGACGTTCAGGCAGGAAGCACAGCTGGAGCTTAAAGCAGGCCAACTCTATCACTTCCAACGTCCTTTCAGCATCCCTACTAGATCACAGACATGCAAGGACAGTCCTTTAAAGCCTGAGCAGAACGTTTCTCAGTGTTGTATGGTAAGAACTCTTGCAAGCTCCCCCAGGAGCGTGGTTATTCCCGTCCTAGGCAGACCTAGATGTGTGGCTGGAGATGCAAACAAAAATGAAGTAGCCTAGACAGAAACAAATTGTCTCTATCTATATATATATCACAATCTATCAAATAAGCCCAGATTGCCTACATTAGAAACGCCCAGTGTGAGTGCAGAGAGCCCAGCTGTCCTTGTTTGTTTGAAGCCCCTGGCCCTGTGTGTGCAGTTAGTGGTGTTGCAGCGCCTCTGATATCCCATAATCTTAAGAGTAGCCGTTTCTCCATCGTCGAGTGTTTTCAAGCGTTTGGGTTTTTTTCCTCTTTTAAATTCCTGGCATTTCACAGCACAATGAGGTTGTTTTTCTCTCGGTTTTTGTTTCTGTGTCTTTATTGCATTGAGTGCTTTTCCTCACTCTCGCGCTCCCTCTAGTGGCTCTCCACACTCCACAAAGTGTTGCGGTGAGGTTGGAAGAGAGAGAAACAGCTGAGAGCAGCACTCTTGCACACTGTCTCTCTTTCTCTCTCGCTCTTTCATTTCCCCCCTCCCCCACTCCTTCCTTTGTTTGTCAGACCCTGCCTAGCTCAGTTTCCACCCTGACGACAGCTTGCGGTTGCTCTGATTGGCTGTGCTGTGGAGGGGCGGGGCTGAGCTGTCTTGTTGTGATATTTTTCTCAGAGCTGTGAGCTCATTGCCTCAGTTCAGGACCGGGTGCTCTTTGGGCTGCATCTGATTTGAAAGCGCACGGAGCAGCCTAGCACAGCCCTTTCTTCTTGATTTTATTACAAACCGTGCTCACTGAAACACTCACATAACCTTGATATTTTTGTAAACACTGAGAGCTGTTTGTAATCGGGCCACTCTGTGTTTGCATTGCAGCGCCTGTGTGGAACAGAGACAGCCAGAGGAAGGATTACACAGCCCTGCTGCTTTCTCTCAACTCGCGGGACAACAAGGCCTTGTTCGGAGGAGAGAGCCATTGCGCCCCTCCCCAGCGCCCCCCCCCCCCCCCCCCCCCCCCCCCCCCCCCCCCCCCCCCCCCCCCCCCCCCCCCCTTGTGTTCTGTGTCTGATGCCCTTTAAAGATGAGCCCTGCTCTGGAAGCCATGGAAGGGGAGCAGCAACGCTACGCCAACAACAAGGGGGTCGTGCTTGAGCCCTTCGTGCACCAGGTGGGAGGCCACTCCTGCGTGCTGCGCTTCAGCGAGCAGACCATCTGCAAGCCCCTCATCCCCCGAGAGCACCAGTTCTACAAGAGCCTGCCCATGGAGATGCGCAAATTCATCCCCCAGTACAAAGGTAAGGAGCCGGCAGCATCTCTCTGACACACACACTGTGCACGGCATTGCACTTCAAGATGTACTCCTGTTGTGTATTTATCAGAGTCGTTTTATACATGCAGCGGGGAAAAACAGCACATCCCAGCACTATGTTTCCCCCCCCCCCACTCTCGTTGTGGGTGCTTCTGATGCCAGTGGAATTGTTTTTCGTTTAGGTGTGTGTGTGTGTGTGGTGGCGCAGGGTTCACAAGGCCAGGGACAGTGCGCCGCGTTTGCTAATGTCAATGTCCTTGGACACAGGCAAAACCTCTGGCCCCGGGTTTGACTAACACAGCAGATGGGATGCTTCTGCGGTGTGTCTGTCAGCCTTACCCAAGGGATGTGAGGTAGAGGAGCTGAGAGGTAATGATGCAAGGTGGAGTGTCTCTTTAAAATAATTTCAAGAATGCTGTATATGAAGAATATAGAACTGTACTTGTGTATATTTCATATCTGTTCATGTATGTATGTGTATAAACTTGTTTGCATTGTGTGCAGATAGATGTAGAACAGTAGCTCTTGTTGTTATTATTCTTAATAAACAGGCAGTATTAGGGCTGCTTGCTCTCTGATGTTAGCTGCTGTTTTTGAATGCATTCTTCATGTCATTTGGCCCTCATGCCGGTGTTTAATTGTTTTGCTCATGCATATAGACGGTGTGAGTGTGGTTTATACAGCTCAATGCATTACGATACACTGTTCATTCCATGAGCATGTGATCCATACACTAATAAAAAGAGCTATTCAATATCCATTCAAAACACAGTTTGCGAAGTGCAGTGCCAGCTGAATGTGCAATATTAGAAATGGATTCAGTGCAGGACTGATCTAGTGCTCCAGTGGGGCCCTCTCCTCTATCCTCTCTATCCTCTCCTCTGTCCTCTCTATCCTCTCCTCTATCCTCTCCTCTGTTCTCCTCTATCCTCTCCTCTATCCTCTCCTTCTATCCTCTCCTCTGTCCTCTCCTGTATCCTCTCTTCTATCCTCTCCTCTATCCTCTCTATCCTCTCCTCTATCCTCTTCTCTGTCCTCTCTATCCTCTCTATCCTCTCCTCTGTCCTCTCTATCCTCTTTATCCTCTCCTCTATCCTCTCTATCCTCTTCTCTATCCTCTCCTCTCTTCTCTCCTCTCCTCTATCCTCTCCTCTCTCCTCTATCCTCTCCTCTATCCTCTCCTCTATCCTCTCCTCTATCCTCTCTCTCCTCTGCTCTCTCCTCTCCTCTATCCTCTCTATCCTCTGCTCTATCCTCTCCTCTATCCTCTCCTCTATCTTCTGCTCTATCCTCTCCTCTATCTTCTCCTCTATCTTCTGCTGTATTCTCTCCTCTGTCCTCTCCTCTGTCCTCTCCTCTATCCTCTCTATCCTCTGCTCTATCTTATATCCTCTCCTCTCCTCCCTGACCTCCCCTGAGCGTCACTGTGTTGTGAAAACAAGGTGGGGTTAATCATCCTTTCCAGTCAGCCAGGCCTCTGTTTGCTTCATATTTGCATTAGAAAGAGGAAGCAGCTCACAGCAGGCAGGCTCCTGGGTCCTCGTGCCCCTTTTCTTCTGGAAGCAGCATGCTAGTAGAGGGTACATTGTTGTCAGTGCCTAGATTTGTATTTCTTTTTGTCAATTTACGTTTTATTCAATTTTGACAATCTACTTTTCTGTTTTTACTTTTTTTTTTATTGCAATAAAACAGATTCATATTTTTAAGTATTTTCTTCTAGTTGAAATGAATGTATAATGTGTATATATTGTTTGGACCAGCCTGCCTGTGCAGTCAGTTTGCAGGGGATCTCGATGGTAGAGCCATCTCCATGCCTTGTTTTTCTGTACCCCCCCCCCCCCCCCCCCCAGTGACCTGCCAAGCATCTCTCTACTGCCCCCTGTGCCCAGCCTCCTCCTGCACCTCAGAGACTCGCTGTGCTTTATGCAGTATGAACTGGTGTGAACCCAAGCCCCCGTTCACTGAGACTTGAGGGACATTGACCTCCAAACACACACACACACACACAGAGATTCAGAGTCATGTTTGATCTTGTTACATGTTTCACAATCCATGAGCAAACCCAAGTGGAATGGACTGTCCTGTGCCTCTGTTGGGACTCTGTGCCAAGCTGTACAGCAAACCTGCTGCTGTGTGTGGGAGGGAGGGAGGGGGGTACGCTGAAGAGACTCTGGGGGTTCACTTTGCTGCTCTTTTCCTCGGTGTGTGCTCTCCTCATGTCGCCTCTGTTCTCACTGGATGGAGGAATTGCACTTCTGTATTTCACAAACAACAATAAAAGTTACCCAACTCCAAACAATTCTGGACTCTTGTGTTCAGGTCATTTACCAGGGCAATTACAACGTGTTTATGATTCTTTTTTTCTTTTTTTAATATTTTTATTCTTATTCTTGTTGTTGTTATTTAATTGTCGTTGAGCAGTAGTGAAATCATTTGTCATGGCAATAAAGCTAGTGTTTGTCCCGAGTGTATCGGCCTCTTGTGATTTATTGTTTTGAGTCTCACTTTGCTGAGGGATCATCTTCTTCCTGCACACGTGTGTGTGTGTGTGTGTGTGTGTCTCTCCTTCTCTCTCTCTCCTCTCCTCTTGCTCTCTCTCCTCTCTTCTCCTCTTGCTCTCTCTCTCTCGATTATATATATTTTGACTATGCAGCTGTTTGTCTGTCCAGATCTTTTGGCCTCTATTAGGTTGAGATGCCTGGAGACAGTCTGTAGAGGTTGGGGATTCACAGTGAGTGAACAAGGAGTAAGAGGAAAGACTGCCGCTTCTGGCTGGGGTAAAACAACTCAAACTTGTAATAAGCAGAGAGTCTGTGTGATTCTGACAGTGTGTCTCCCCCTCCGTCCCTCATTCCCCCAGGAGTGGTGTCGGTCAGTTTCGAGGAAGACGAGGGAGCCAATCTGTGCCTCATCGCGTACCCCCTGAACGGAGGAGACCACGGGGAGCTGGAGAAGAATGTGGACCTCTCAGACTGCGAGCCCAAGAACAAGCTGCTGAAGTGGAGCAAGAAGAAGCCTGGCCTGTTACTGGAGAACGACAACTATAGCAAGGAGAGGGGCCGGCAGCATCGCAAGGAGGAGAAACTCAAGAGGTACGAGGCAGAGACACACGCACACACACACGCACACACACACGCACACACACACAGCAACTACAGCAGGAGGAGAAACTCGAGGTACGAGGCAGAGACACACACACACACACACACACACACACACACAGCAACTACAGCAAGGAGGAGAAACTCAAGAGGTGTGAGGCAGAGACACACATACACAGCAACTACAGCAAGGAGGAGAAACTCAAGAGGTACGAGGCAGAGACACACGTGCGCGCACACAGCAACTACAGCAAGGAGGAGAAACTCAAGAGGTGTGAGGCAGAGACACACATACACACACACACACACACACACAGCAACTACAGCAAGGAGGAGAAACTCAAGAGGTACGAGGCAGAGACACACACACACACACAGCAACTACAGCAAGGAGGAGAAACTCAAGAGGTACGAGGCAGAGACACACACACACATGCGCACACACAGAGAGACACACACAACTTAAAAGAGACACACACATACACAGACACACCTGAGTGAGTGCCAGCTGCAAAACAAACATTTCCTTGAAAAAGAAAAGCGTCAGTGCAGCGAAGCGTTTACTGTTAACCGTGTCCCACATGCACAGTCTCACAGAGAAGGTGCGTCTGTTTATGACAACAGAAGAACTGTGATCATACCCTTCTATTGTATTGTGATGTACTGTGTGAAGAGTGAGTGAATTCAGTGTACAGGGGTGTGTTTATAGTGGTGACCCCCTTTCTTCCACAGTTAGCAGAGCAATGTGCTCGCTATCTGGGGCTCTGTTGCTGCTATCTGGGGCTCTGTTGCTGCTATCTGGGGCTCTGCTGCTGCTATCTGGGGCTCTGCTGCTGCTATCTGGGGCTCTGTGTTCCTCTGCCTGCTCCCCAGGCTGCTCATTGACACACATATGCACAGAATAGATACCCATGCGAACAGCACTCGGACTGCAGAGAACAACTCGAGCATAAAAATGGTCATGCCATCCCAGCCCTGTTTGCGCACTGGTCTGGACTATGCCTTTTTTAGTTTGCTTTTCATATCAGTTGTGGTATTAGTTTATTCCTTTTCTCCCTAGTAGCTATAACGTGGACGAGGAGTTTGAGCGTCTGAAGAAGTCTGAGGTGCTGTATTGCAGCCTGGAGAAGGGCAACGTGGTGTCCCAGATCAAGCACAACCCGTGGAGCCTGAAGTGTCACCAGCAGCAGCTGCAGAGAATGAAGGAGAACGCAAAGCATCGGAACCAATACAGTATCCTTTCCATCGCCGCGCCGGGAGACGTGCACAGGTGTGCCTCCCTCTCTCCGCGCTTCACTGCTTTCACTTCAGCACCAAGGCATTTTCCCTAAAAAGGAGCCGGGATCTAAGTAGTTTTGGTGCCGATCTGTCCCAGCGTTCCTGGGGAACCAAGAATTCCAGAGTTTCTGATCCGAACTGCGCGGCTCCGATTTTATTTTATTCTTTTGTAGACATTTTAACCTTGAGATCCACCCAGGCTATCCTGTTACACTGACGAGCCCTCATTCAATTGTGAAACCATACCTTGTCTGCTCATGCAGGATACAGAGACAGTGCCAGGGAATAATGGGGCTGCTTTGAAAGGGCGAGGCAATTCTGAAATGAGCCAGTGTAATCTGAGTTTTAATCTGCTGTGTGGAGTGTGATTCCAGCAAGAAGTCTGGCAGCCGGAGTCTGTCGTTCAGTAATTGGTAAACAGTTAGCAGTTGCCCTGGCAGCTCTGAATAGCTTATTAAGTGATTCAAGGCAGATTAGGAATGGGAACCTGACTGCTGAGATTCCAAGTACAAAGTACAGTCTCTTCATGCTTGTGATTTTAATAAGAAGTTAATAAGTGGTGTGTGTCGAGATGTCTTATATTGTAAGAGAAGTCACTGCGCACAGATTGAGCAGAACTGCACAAGATGACATCTCATACAATCAGAGACACCCTGTACACACCGCGTATGAACTTCTAATAACGAAGGGTACCTCTCATTTGTGACTGCTCTGGCGCTGGCGTTGCGTAGTGTCAAGGCATCTGGTCTCCAGTCTTGTTTGCTGTGTGTGTCTCTTCCTTGACCCGCTGGCCTCTCAGAATTCATCCTGCTGGAGAACCTGACGTGGCGCTACGAGGTGCCCTGCGTCCTCGACCTGAAGATGGGAACGCGGCAGCACGGGGATGATGCCTCCGAGGAGAAGAAAGCCAACCAGATCCGCAAGTGCCAGCAGAGCACCTCGGCCATCATCGGAGTGAGAGTCTGTGGCATGCAGGTGAGGGAGAGGAGAGGAGACGGGGGAGAGAGGGGGGAGGTAGCTAAGTGTGAGGGAGAGGAGAGGAGAGGAGACAGGAGGGAGGGGGAAGGTAGGTAGGTGTGTGGACCAGCATACAGGACTGTCCTGACTTGCAAAGTGTGTTTTTTTCGGGTCCAACCCCTAATGCTGTTTTTCCTTGTTTGTCTTTAATAAAGTGGAGGCATGTGTGGGGGGAGCTTCGTATATCTTTGTACATTTTCAGTGTGTGTGGATTTCCTGACTGACTCCTCCCTCCCTATCAGGTGTACCAGTCAGACTCGGGGCAGCTGATGTTCATGAACAAGTACCACGGGCGCAAGCTGACGGTGCCGGGCTTCAAGGAGGCGCTGTTCCAGTTCTTCCACAACGGGCGCTTCCTGCGGCGGGAGCTCTTGGAGCCGGTCCTGCGCAAACTCTCGGAGCTCAAGGCCGTGCTGGAGGCCCAGGAGTCATACCGCTTCTATTCCAGCTCTCTGCTCATCATCTACGACGGGAAGAAGGTGCAGCAGCAGCCCCGGCACCGCGGCGGAGAGGAGGGGAGGAGGAGGAGGAGGAGGAGGAGGAGGAGGAGGGGGAGGAGGAGGGGGGGGGAGCCTTCGCCTTCACCCAGCAAAGGAAAGTCCGGGGCAAGCAGGGCGGAAGCGCGGCGGGGGGCGGAAGCGGGGGTCCGGGGGGCAGCGGTGGCTCCTGCAGCGTGGACGTGCGCATGATCGACTTTGCGCACACCACGTGCCGCTACTACGGAGAGGACAGCGTGGTCCACGAGGGCCAGGACATGGGGTACATCTTCGGGCTCCAGAATCTGATAGAGATTATTAAAGAGCTGAAGGACGACAGCGGGGACTAAAGTCTGGGCTAAGACTGAGCATCTTAACTAGGATAATGATTAATGATGGTGGTAGTGGTAATACAAGGACTTGCAATAGAAAATGTAATCTTATAAAAGAACCAATGGAAGGAAAAATACCATTGCCAGGGCCGGGATTGTAGTTCTGTGCTACTGTACTATACTGCTACTGCTACCACTGCTGCTATCCCTCCAGAGATGAAACAGGAAGGAGCAGCTGTGGCAGTTAAAGCCGCACTAGTTGTTTTTTCTTTTTGTTCGTTACGGTGGTGATCCCCCTCTCCCTAACCATCTTCATCCTGTCGTGTGTCCGTCCCGTCCCCAGTAAAAGCAGCCCCTCGGATAGGGGCTCTTTGGGACTTGGAGCGACCCGTCTACAAAGACTCTTGAGAGAGACGAGGTGATTGTCGCGTGTCTTCATTCTCGCACACGGACTTGCGCACACACACACACACACACACACAGGAAGGACTTGCTGTGAAGAGTTCAAAGGGCATTTCCAGGGCAGGGGTCGCACCTGGGCTAGGGGGTGCTCTACCCCCACCCCTACTCCCTTCCCTGAATCCAGACATAAAGAAAGATGTTTTATTTATTTGAAATATTTCTACAAAAAATTATAATTCTAATAAAATAACTTTGTAAAGCAAATAAGAGAATTAAAATTGTGAAGAGACTGTGTAAGAGGAGAAAACATTCCATGTGAAATACCTCTGTGTTCCATATCTATATCTATCTATATAGATATTGATATGATAGATATAATTTCTGTGTGTACAGTGTATGTTGAAAACAAAATAAAAATAAGACTTTCTTGTTTGTGGTAAGCAGCTGGTGTAACGAGTTGTTGTTGTTGTTATTATTATTATTATTATTATTATTATTAAGAGCCGGTCTGTCTGACTGCAGAAATGAGTATTCAACGGGGAATTCTCACAAACGAAGTCTAGCTGACATGTGAAGGGGGAACTCTCGCAAACTACGTCTGAGCAGTGCCTCAATACACTGAAGCAGACTCTAGCAGAAACGCTGCTCCGCTTGACTCGCTGTTTCTTAAAGTTAAGTTTTTTGAAGCTGTGGCCCATAGTGAGATGCAAAGCAATGTCACCTGGCTGCATCGCATTCATACAAGCGTCTCTACTGTTAACCCTACAGGTCAAACTCTAAAGCATGGCAAGGGTTCAGGGCTCCTCGAATCCTGTGGAGAGTGTGTTTCATTCTTGCGCTCTCTTTACTGTGTCAGGCGTACAGAGTGCAAGAGAAAGCACAGCCTCAGCTTGATTAGAGACAGCCACCCAGCACTTACAAACACATTGCAAGCCATTATATTTGAAGCTGATGAAAACCTGATATTAACAAGCTTAATCTGTTTATATAGAAACTGCTGTGAGCTATACACTGTGAGTGCAGATCCACACTCAGTGATATTATACACTGTGAGTGCAGATCCACACTCAGTGATATTATACATTGTGAGTGCAGATCCACACTCAGTGATATTATACACTGTGAGTGCAGATCCACACTCAGTGATATTATACATTGTGAGTGCAGATCCACACTCAGTGATATTATACATTGTGAGTGCAGATCCACACTCACTGATATTATACACTGTGAGTGCAGATCTACACTCAGTGATATTATACACTGTGAGTGCAGATCTACACTCAGTGATATTATACATTGTGAGTGCAGATCCACACTCTCACTGATATTATACATTGTGAGTGCAGATCCACACTCTCAGTGATATTATACATTGTGAGTGCAGATCCACACTCTCAGTGATATTATACATTGTGAGTGCAGATCCACACTCAGTGATATTATACATTGTGAGTGCAGATCCACACTCAGTGATATTATACATTGCAGGCACTGAATTGAGTGAGTGCCACAGAGACAGATTTAAAAGCTGTTGAGTCGGCTGGTTTGAGGGTGAAGGCTTTCTCCGCTGGCACGCTCTCCCAGAGCAAAGTGCCAATCCCAGCTTCAATAGGATTTGGCTCATTCTCTGCTCCGGGAGAAGCAAAGAAGAGAGAGGCAGGGTAACAAGGAGCTGTTTGATAATGTGGTTTTAATGTAACCCAAGAGTGTGAGCACATTGAATCAGGGCTGAGAGTTCACACGCACTCCACAGACCCTTGGTGTGCCCGCGTGGGTTCTGTTTGGTTTGTTTTCCGACCCCTAAGGTACAGGATCACTTCGAGGCAGCACTGTGATGCAGGACCCGTCTGCGCCCGACAGCTCCGTTCGGAGGTGCTGAACCAACTCGGACGTGTTGACAGCAGCAGCTGTTTCATAATGGAAAGTTTACATTGCGAGCAGATACCATTGGGCAGTGTATCCGTGCCTAATTAACAAGGTAGTAATTGAACCTGTTGAAACTGGAAGTAGGCAGGGTTTGATGACAGGAAGGGGTATGGCATTCCAAGCGCGCTGTGGGAACATGGGGCCCTTCCCTGCCTCCTTGCACACGATGTTACCTGCCGGTCCATCATGTCCTCCCTGCGTCGGTCACTACATTGACGCGCTGCGTCCTGGAAGTTCAAAGTGCAAAGGGTTATGAGATGGGGGTTTTGCCAGCAGTTAAATATTTCCGAAAAAGTAAACTTGCCTGCTGCGACTCCCTCGTTCTTCTTCCATGCGAGTGTCGAACGCAGTGATGAGAAGGATAAAAAGATTTAAACTGCTTGTATTAAAATTACAGATGCTACCATGCCCTGCTGTACGGAACTGCTCCAGGGGACCCCACAAAACCTGCACCCCCTTTTTATACTCCCCTGTGAGACTCTGCACTTCTCTGGCTGAGGGGTTGCTATGGTGCTATGGTGAATAAGCTGTTTCCATGAAACCTGCCCTATATACAGTATTTTTAGGGTAGTTCCTGCCAAATATAATCCATGTGAGTCTCTGCGGGGAAGAGGAGTGGGGCTGAGTTTAACAGAACAAGCTGCAGTGTGCAAACCATGACTGAAACTAATGCAGTGAACACCCTGACACAAGATTACAAGAACCACACACACACACCCAGCCTGCCTCTCCCAGTGCAGTCTGTGTGCACTCAACACACACACACACACCCAGCCTGCCTCTCCCAGTGCAGTCTGTGTGCACTCAACACACACACACACACCCAGCCTGCCTCTCCCAGTGCAGTCTGTGTGCAATCAACACACACACACACACCCAGCCTGCCTCTCCCAGTGCAGTCTGTGTGCAATCAACACACACACACACACACACACACCCAGCCTGCCTCTCCCAGTGCAGTCTGTGTGCACTCAACACACACACACACACACACACACACACCTAGCCTACCTCTCCCAGTGCAGTCTGTGTGCTCTTCAACTTGGCCAGGGGGGGTTGGTCTGAGCAGAAATGTTCTTGTGTTTGTCACTGCTGGGAGGGGGAGGAGGAGGGGAATTCTGGAATGCAAACAGTCTGATAAGATGATCCAGCAGAAAGCAAAGTGAAAACAGAGAGAGAGAGAGAGAGAGAGAGAGACTGCCTTCAGATTCCTCATTAATAATCAACATGAGTGCAGGCATGAGAGGGAGACAGAGACAGCTGTTATGTAAAGTCAGCAAACAAGAGGTTCCTTTCTCCCTCTGTCTCTCTTTCTCTCTCTCCCTCTTTGTACCCCTTCTCTCTCTTTCTCCCTCCCTCTCCCTTTCTCGCTCCCTCTTTGTACCCCTTCTCTCTCTTTCTCCCTCCCTCTCCCTTCTCTCCCTCTGCACTCTCTCCCCTCTCTCTCTCCCTCTCTCTGTCCCTCCCTCCCTCTCTCCCTTTCTCTCTCTCCCTCTTTGTACCCCTTCTCTCTTTCTCCCTCCCTCTCTCTCCCTCTTTGTACCCCTTCTCTGTTTGCACTCAACACACACACACACACTCCTCGTCGGAGAGGATGGGGAAACATGGTGAGGGAAAGAGAGAGAGGGAGAAACAGGGGAAGAGAGAGAAAGAGGTAGGGAGGAGAAACAGGGGGAGAGATCTCAGAGGTAATATAGAGGGAGAAACAGGGGGGAAGAGGAAAGAGGGAGGTAGAGAGTTTATTTTCTCTCTCCCTCTTTGTCCCCCTTCTCTTTCTCTTTCTCTCCTTCTCTCTCTTTGTCCCTCCTTCTCTCTCTTTCTCCCTCCCTCTCTCTCCCTCTTTGTCCCCCTTCTCTCTTTCTCCCTCCCTCTCTCTCTCTCTCTCCCTCTTTGTCCCCCTTCTCTCTTTCTCCCTCCCTCTCTCCCTCTCTCCTCCCTCTCCCCCTTCTCTTTCTCCCTCCCTCTCTCTCTCTCTCCCTCTTTGTCCCCCTTCTCTTTCTCCCTCCCTCTCTCCCTTCTCTCTCCCTCTTTGTCCCCCTTCTCTTTCTCCCTCCCTCTCTCCCTTTTCTCCCTCTTTGTCCCCCTTCTCTCATCTCCCTCTTTTTCTCCCTCGCTCTCTCTCTTTCCTCTCTCGCCACCCTCTTTGTCCCTCTCTCCTCCTCTTTCCTAGCCCTTTTCTCCCTCTTTGAGAGAGAGAGAAAGAGGGAGGGAGAGAGGGGAAAAGATGGGGAGAAACAGTCTCCCTTTTCTCCCTCTTTGTCCCCTAGAGGGAACATTTGGGAGAAACAAGGGGGAAGAGGAAAGAGGGAGGGGCTCCCCCTCCCTCTTCTCCCTTGATCCTCCCTCATCGAGAAAGATTCTCACCTCCCCTCTTCAGAGGGAAAGAGGAGAGGGAGTAGTACTAGAGGTGCAAAACAATTATATCCCTAAAGTAGACAAATCTAAATGTAAAACTAAATTGCCAAAATGGTTTAATAGATCAATAAAAAAAAATATTCAGCGAAAAAAGGCACTTTACAGAGCATTAAAAAAGGACCAAAAAGAAAGTACGCAGAAAGAGTACACAGAACTGCAAACGCAAGTCAAAAAGGAAGTTAGAAAGGCCAAGAGAGAAATAGAAATAAACATTGCTAAGGGAGCTAAAACCAATTCCAAAATGTTTTTCCAATATTACAACAGCAAGCGAACATTCAAAGAGGAGATTAAATGTTTAAGAGATACAAATGGCAAAATCGTAGATGAAGAAAAAAAAATAGCAAATATGTTAAATGATTACTTTTCACAAGTTTTTACAAAGGAAGATACTGACAACATGCCCCACATGTCATCCAGTTCCTGTCCAGTTTTAAATAACTTTAGCATAACTGAGGCAGAAGTGTTAAAGGGACTAGGAGCTCTTAAAATAAACAAATCCCCTGGGCCGGATGAGATCCTCCCAGTAGTACTCAAAGAAATGAAAGAAGTAATTTACAAACCGCTAACCAAGATCATGCAGCAGTCTCTTGACACAGGGGTGGTACCGACAGACTGGAAAATTGCAAACGTAATACCGATCCACAAAAAGGGAAACAAAACTGAACCAGGTAACTACAGACCAGTAAGCCTGACTTCTATTATATGCAAACTTATGGAAACTATAATAAGATCCAAAATGGAAAATTACCTATATGGTAACAGGGTACTGGGAGACAGTCAACATGGTTTTAGGAAAGGGAGATCGTGCCTAACTAACTTGCTTGATTTTTTTGAGGATGCAACATCCATAATGGATAATTGCAAAGCATATGACATGGTTTATTTAGATTTCCAGAAAGCTTTTGACAAAGTCCCGCACAAAAGATTAATTCTCAAACTGAACGCAGTTGGGATTCAAGGAAACACATGTACATGGATTAGGGAGTGGTTAACATGTAGAAAACAGAAAGTACTTATTAGAGGAAAAACCTCAGAATGGAGTGTGGTAACCAGCGGTGTACCACAGGGATCAGTATTAGGTCCTCTGCTATTCCTAATCTACATTAATGATTTAGATTCTGGTATAGTAAGCAAACTTGTTAAATTTGCAGACGACACAAAAGTAGGAGGAGTGGCAAACACTGTTGCAGCAGCAAAGGTCATTCAAAATGATCTAGACAAGATTCAGAACTGGGCAGACACATGGCAAATGACATTTAATAGAGAAAAGTGTAAGGTACTGCACGCAGGAAATAAAAATGTACATTATAAATATCATATGGGAGATATTGAAATTGGAGAAGGAATCTATGAAAAAGACCTAGGAGTTTTTGTTGACTCAGAAATGTCTTCATCTAGACAATGTGGGGAAGCTATAAAAAAGGCTAACAAGATGCTCGGATACATTGTGAAAAGTGTTGAATTTAAATCAAGGGAAGTAATGTTAAAACTGTACAATGCATTAGTAAGGTCTCATCTTGAATATTGTGTGCAGTTCTGGTCACCTCGCTATAAAAAAGATATTGCTGCTCTAGAAAGAGTGCAAAGAAGAGCGACCAGAATTATTCCGGGCTTAAAAGGCATGTCATATGCAGACAGGCTAAAAGAATTGAATCTGTTCAGTCTTGAACAAAGAAGACTACGTGGCGACCCAATTCAAGCATTCAAAATTCTAAAAGGTATTGACAGTGTCGACCCAAGGGACTTTTTCAGCCTGAAAAAAGAAACAAGGACCAGGGGTCACAAATGGAGCTTAGAAAAAGGGGCATTCAGAACAGAAAATAGGAGACACTTTTTTACACAGAGAATTGTGAGGGTCTGGAATCAACTCCCCAGTAATGTTGTTGAAGCTGACACCCTGGGATCCTTCAAGAAGCTGCTTGATGAGATTTTGGGATCAATAAGCTACTAACAACCAAACGAGCAAGATGGGCCGAATGGCCTCCTCTCGTTTGTAAACTTTCTTATGTTCTTATGTTCTTTGTCCCCCTGAGTGTGGGTGTGAGTATGTGTGTGCGCTTTTCCACTTCAATCTGGATGTCGTTTCACATTTCTTCTGCTCGTTCTGTTTGCTGCTCGGCTTGTCTCCAAACAAACACGAGAACAAATACAAGAGAACAAACACGAAATACAAGAGAACAAATACAAGAGAACAAACACAAACACAAGAGAACAAACACAAATACAAGAGAACAAACACAAGAGAACAAACACAAAGACAAGAGACACAAATACAAGAGAACAAACACGAAATACAAGAGAACAAACACAAGAGAACAAACACGAAATACAAGAGAACAAACACAAGAGAACAAACACGAAATACAAGAGAACAAACACAAGAGAACAAACATGAAATACAAGAGAACAAATACAAGAGAACAAACACGAAATACAAGAGAACAAACAGAGAACAAACAAACACAAGAGAACAAACACAAGAGAACAAACACGAAATACAAGAGAACAAACACAAGAGAACAAACACGAAATACAAGAGAACAAACACAAGAGAACAAACACGAAATACAAGAGAACAAACACAAGAGAACAAACACAAATACAAGAGAACAAACACGAAATACAAGAGAACAAACACGAAAAGAGAACAAACACAAGAGAACAAACACAAGAGAACAAAACACAAGAGAACAAAAGAGAACAAACACGAAATACAAGAGAACAAATACAAGAGAACAAACACAAATACAAGAGAACAAACACGAAATACAAGAGAACAAACACGAAATACAAGAGAACAAACACAAAACGAAATACAAGAGAACAAACACAAGAGAACAAACACAAGAGAAACACAAGAGAACAAACACAAGAGAACAAACACACAAGAGAACAAACACAAATACAAGAGAACAAACACAAGAGAACAAACACAAGAGAACAAACACGAAATACAAGAGAACAAATACAAGAGAACAAACACAAATACAAGAGAACAAACACGAAATACAAGAGAACAAATACAAGAGAACAAACACGAAATACAAGAGAACAAACACAAACACAAGAGAACAAACACAAACACAAGAGAACAAACACAAGAGAACAAACACGAAAGACAAGAGAACAAACACAAGAGAACAAACATGAAATACAAGAGAACAAACAGAAGAGAACAAACACAAGAGAACAAACACGAAATACAAGAGAACAAATACAAGAGAACAAACACGAAATACAAGAGAACAAACACAAGAGAACAAACACAAGAGAACAAACACAAGAGAACAAACACAAATACAAGAGAACAAACACAAATACAAGAGAACAAACACAAACACAAGAGAACAAACACAATACAAGAGACACAAACACAAGAAAACAAGAGAACAAACACAAGAGAACAAACACGAAATACAAGAGAACAAACATGAAATACAAGAGAACAAATACAAGAGAACAAACATGAAATACAAGAGAACAAACACAAGAGAACAAACACAAACACAAGAGAACAAACACAAGAGAATAAACACGAAATACAAGAGAACAAACACAAACACAAGAGAACAAACACAAGAGAACAAACACGAAATACAAGAGAACAAACACAAACACAAGAGAACAAACACAAGAGAACAAACACGAAATACAAGAGAACAAACACAAGAGAACAAACACGAAATACAAGAGAACAAACACAAACACAAGAGAACAAACACAAGAGAACAAACACGAAATACAAGAGAACAAATACAAGAGAACAAACACAAATACAAGAGAACAAACACGAAATACAAGAGAACAAACACAAACACAAGAGAACAAACACAAGAGAACAAACACGAAATACAAGAGAACAAACACAAGAGAACAAACACGAAATACAAGAGAACAAATACAAGAGAACAAACACAAACACAAGAGAACAAACACGAAATACAAGAGAACAAACACAAGAGAACAAACACGAAATACAAGAGAACAAACACAAGAGAACAAACACGAAATACAAGAGAACAAATACAAGAGAACAAACACAAACACAAGAGAACAAATACAAGAGAACAAACACGAAATACAAGAGAACAAATACAAGAGAACAAACACGAAATACAAGAGGTTACTTGTTTGTAATAAAAGACAAATAGGATGTTGTTGTGACGTCCCTAAAGTCCGACCAGTCAGGGAAAACTTGACACCCTTTATATCAGGACTCTCAGATCGAGCCAGGGACTTTAAAAACTTCAAGCTTACTTGCTCCCAGTTGAGCTGTTTCTGCTCGGAATGACAGCAGGAAATACTCAAACTTCAGCATTGCGTTTACAGAGCTGGACGGTCCAAATGCGCTTTATAGATACATCATTAGTAGATACAGTGTGACTGACATCATTATTATATACAGAGAGATATATTCGTTAATTATTCATTTTCTATTGCGATTGATCTAATTCACTTTATTTCAGTCCCGATTCCCCTTGGGTAGTATTTCTGTACAGGCACTTGTCAAAAATAATTCGTTTTTGTGTCGTTTCAGCATCATTTTTAATACAACACCCCCATCTAGCGGGTGCAAAGGGTATCACAAGAGAATGGAGGAAGCAGCCCGCTAGTCGAGGTTCACTTCCCCTCACTGGCGGCTCTGAGCGTCCCGGTCTCTGTGGCGCAATCGGTTAGCGCGTTCGGCTGTTAACCGAAAGGTTGGTGGTTCAAGCCCACCCAGGGACGGTCTGTTTTTGAATTACAGTTTTATATAAAGAAATAACTAAATAAATGCACAAATAATAACAAAAATGTCCACTTATACAACAATTATGTCGTGCGTTAACCTAATTAAGTATTATTATAAATGTTTTCTAAATTATTTGTTAATAGTATTGTAATTCATTACTTTAAATTAAACAAATTCCAAACCAAAAAGTAAAGTCCATGAAGACAAGCATTGCGTCAAAATCCAATACTTTATAAAGTTAAAAGAAAACAATAGCCAACCTTCACTGCCAAAACCTGGAATCAAACCAGGGACCTTTAGATCTTCAGTCTAACGCTCTCCCAACTGAGCTCTTTCGGCTTGGTTAGCCCATGGAATGCATGTGCGCTCCATCGCTGCTATTAGACATTGCGCCAATCCATGAAAACTGGTCACCATGAACCTTGTGATTTAGATTCCTCGGAGGGTTAAATAAACGTGAAACGCAGATTTCACGAGGATATGTGAATGCAGGTGCCCTGCTATTGCTTGAATCTGAATATGAATCGAATATATATGAATTGAAGCCGTGCTGTGCAGTTGAGTGTGTGTTCAGCAGCTCTGTGACTGGCTCTCTCTGTATATGAATTGAAGCCGTGCTGTGCAGTTGAGTGTGTGTTCAGCAGCTCTGTGGCTGGCTCTCTCTGTATATGAATTGAAGCCGTGCTGTGCAGTTGAGTGTGTGTTCAGCAGCTCTGTGACTGGCTCTCTCTGTATATGAATTGAAGCCGTGCTGTGCAGTTGAGTGTGTGTTCAGCAGCTCTGTGACTGGCTCTCTCTGTATATGAATTGAAGCCGTGCTGTGCAGTTGAGTGTGTGTTCAGCAGCTCTGTGACTGGCTCTCTCTGTATATGAATTGAAGCCGTGCTGTGCAGTTGAGTGTGTGTTCAGCAGCTCTGTGGCTGGCTCTCTCTGTATATGAATTGAAGCCGTGCTGTGCAGTTGAGTGTGTGTTCAGCAGCTCTGTGGCTGGCTCTCTCTGTATATGAATTGAAGCCGTGCTGTGCAGTTGAGTGTGTGTTCAGCAGCTCTGTGGCTGGCTCTCTCTGTATATGAATTGAAGCCGTGCTGTGCAGTTGAGTGTGTGTTCAGCAGCTCTGTGGCTGGCTCTCTCTGTATATGAATTGAAGCCGTGCTGTGCAGTTGAGTGTGTGTTCAGCAGCTCTGTGACTGGCTCTCTCTGTATATGAATTGAAGCCGTGCTGTTCAGTTGAGTGTGTGTTCAGCAGCTCTGTGGCTGGCTCTCTCTGTATATGAATTGAAGCCGTGCTGTGCAGTTGAGTGTGTGTTCAGCAGCTCTGTGGCTGGCTCTCTCTGTATATGAATTGAAGTCGTGCTGTGCAGTTGAGTATGTGTTCAGCAGCTCTCTGACTGGCTCTCTGTGTGGTTTGGATTCAGGCACCCCGTCTGGGTCTTGTGTGATTCTCAGCACACTGGCTGGCTCAGTATGCTTTTGGACGTGCATTACCCCTTTCTGCCGCCGGGTGGAGTCTGGCTCACACGTTCGGCAGTAGGAGGGCATGACATTTCAGAACATAACCTCCTATTGCTGCAGGTATGCCTAAGTCGTTTTTGATTAATTTTACACTAATATTATTATGTTGTATTATTAACTGTTCGTGTTTTGGATTTATTAGTGCTCTATTTATATGCTGATGCGTTTCAATGTTGTATTTTCTTTGTTTTTTTTTTTACTTTTTTTTTTTCAAATATCAAAAAGTGATATTTTCATGAAAAACATTTACGTTTAAAAAAAAAGTTTAAAAGAACACGCCCTCCAGTGGAATAATGAGGTATTGCATGCCAAGGGTACTCTGTGTGTTATTGGAGTATTTTCCTTGGCATGCAATACCTCATTATTCCACTGGAGGACAGTGTCTTAAAAAAAAAAAAAAAAATTCGACCACGGTAGAAAATGCAATAGTTGTAAATGACAGGCCCCACTAACCAGGTAGCTCAGTTTTGTTAAAGCAGTGGACTCATGCCCTCAGGGCTGTGGGTTCAAGCTCCCCTTGATTGTTAATGTTAAATACAGTTCCTGATTGCAGGCGGGTGCTCCAGTGTGTGTGTGTGTGTGCACTGAGTTCAATTGCTGTTCTGTACTTTCATTTTTAAAGAATTAATCTTATAGACAATGTTACATACTGTCACACCTCAGGCAGATCGATAGTACAGTGATCAGCTCACCTCAGGCAGATCGATAGTACAGTGATCAGCTCACCTCAGGCAGATCGATAGTACAGTGATCAGCTCACCTCAGGTAGATCGATAGTAGTGATCAGCTCACCTCAGGCAGATCGATAGTACAGTGATCAGCTCACCTCAGGCAGATCGATAGTACAGTGATCAGCTCACCTCAGGCAGATCGATAGTACAGTGATCAGCTCACCTCAGGCAGATCGATAGTAGTGATCAGCTCACCTCAGGTAGATCGATAGTAGTGATCAGCTCACCTCAGGCAGATCGATAGTAGTGATTAGCTCACCTCAGGCAGATCGATAGTAGTGATCAGCTCACCTCAGGCAGATCGATAGTACAGTGATCAGCTCACCTCAGGTAGATCGATAGTAGTGATCAGCTCACCTCAGGCAGATCGATAGTAGTGATCAGCTCACCTCAGGTAGATCGATAGTAGTGATCAGCTCACCTCAGGCAGATCGATAGTACAGTGATCAGCTCACCTCAGGTAGATCGATAGTAGTGATCAGCTCACCTCAGGCAGATCGATAGTAGTGATCAGCTCACCTCAGGCAGATCGATAGTACAGTGATCAGCTCACCTCAGGCAGATCGATAGTACAGTGGTCGGGTATACTACCTCTACATCCATGTGACCATTCATGGACAGAGTTTAAACCTGGGCAGGGAATTCAATGTAATATCAAGTGCCTTGTTTTTTACATGTATTGTCACAGAATCTTTGAGGCAATGTTAAAGGTAAACTCAGCAGGGGGCGAGCTGCTGGTCTTTTTCACCATCCTTGCAGGGAATTGGTGTTCCCTGATTAGAGAATTGCTACATAAACACCAGAGTTAAAGTGTTGTGTGCTTGTTTTGTTTCTCCACAGCGTCTATTTGTTTGAATCTGTCAGATACAATGGAAGTGACTTTTATTGGATATTTTCAAATCACCTGCATGTTGTATCAATCATTAGTCCAGTTCAAGCCACAGATGAGTCAGCTGGAGCAGTTGGCGGGATGGCTCAGTTGTTAAGTGCGGGGATGTGTGTCTCAGTGTTGGTGGTTCAAGTCCTCCATGTTACTTGTTTAATTTACTGTCTAGGCTCAGCAGGAGCTTGGTTTTGAATCCTATTAACAAATCATTAGTTAATGTGCTGGAGGGCATTTGATAAATGATGAATCAGTTCTCTGGCAGGCTCAGTTGGTAGAGCACTGGACTCTGACTTCCAGGTTTGTGAGGTCAAGTCCCACATAAGATTCCAGTGTTAATCCCTCAGTTTCAAATATATTGTTTCACTTACCTTTTTATCAATGAGGTTTGGCTTTGAATCCAGTTGAAGTCACAAATCACAAATCACACAACAAGCAAGCCAGCTGGCTGAATAGCTCTGTTGGTAGAGCGGGGGACTGTGATTCCCACGTTAGTGGTTCAAACCCATGGCAGGGCTGTGGGTTTGCATTACATTTTCAAACACTTTTCCCATTTTGATAGACTTGGGCAAACATAACAGGTGGTGTTGTTCTCAGCACACTAATAATATAAAGAGGGTGATAGAAGGTCTTCTGTGCAATGTTAGATTGGCATGGAGGCAGGTGGTGCAGTGGGTTTATTCCCTGGTATGCTGTGCTGTTCATCTTGGGAGACTGGGTTCAAATCTGGGTGAGTTCTACCTTTATTTTCAAAGACTTGTTTAATTTCCTATATAAGGCAATGAAAAGCAGGCTCTTCCATGGAAGTGAGATGGACTGGGTTCAAATCCAGTAGTTTTGCTCATTTCAAAGAATTTGTTAATTAACCTTATATACAGTCTGAACCCACACTTTCCTGTAGGAGCTGGTGGTGCAGGGGGCTAATCCCACAGCCTCCTCTTCTTGAAGATGGTGGTTCAAATCTGGGTGCGGGAGGTGTGTTCCTGAGGTAAGTAATGCTGTTGCTTGTGAGTCATGGTGGTGGTTGTAAGTCTGGCTGTTGATTAGAAGTAACGATGCTGGTTGTGACTAATGATGTTGGTTGTGTTTCCACAGAGGGAGGAGGGCAGCCTGCCCTGAAGAGGAGCCGGAAGAGGATGAAGAGGGGGCTTGGGCCCCCGGCTGTGGGGGGAGTGAAGGAGGGGGGTGTTGCCACCAGACAGGTGATGGTTCATTTTGTCATGTTAAAGTAGTTTATTTTTGGAAAACAAAACATCACCCCACCTTATGGTCTCTGGTACCAACACCCCCCCTCCTCCACTCCCCCCCACAGCCGGGGGCCCAAGCCCCCTCTTCATCCTCTTCCGGCTCCTCTTCAGGGCAGGCTGCCCTCCTCCCTCTGTGGAAACACAACCAACATCATTAGTCACAACCAGCATCGTTACTTCCAATCAACATCCAGACTTACAACCACCACCATGACTCACAAGCAACAGCATTACTTACCTCAGGAACACACCTCCCGCACCCAGATTTGAACCACCATCTTCAAGAAGAGGAAGCTGTGGGATTAGCCCCCTGCACCACCAGCTCCTACAGGAAAGTGTGGGTTCAGACTGTATATAAGGTTAATTAACAAATTCTTTGAAATGAGCAAAACTACTGGATTTGAACCCAGTCCATCTCACTTCCATGGAAGAGCCTGCTTTTTCATTGCCTTATATAGGAAATTAAACAAGTCTTTGAAAATAAAGGTAGAACTCACCTGGATTTGAACCCAGTCTCCCAAGATGAACAGCACAGCATACCAGGGAATGAACCCACTGCACCACCTGCCTCCATGCCAATGTAGTGTTGCACAGAAGACCTTCTATCACCTCTTTATATTATTAGTGTGCTGAGAACACTGTCCTGTTATGTTAAACCCAAGTCTATCAAAATGGGTAAAGTGTTTAAAAATGAAAAGAAAACTCACACCCCTGCCATGTGTTTGAACCCACTAATCTGTGAATCATAGTCCCCTGCTCTACCAACAGAGCTATCCAGCCCACTGGCTCTGCTATGATTATGTATTGTGATTTTGTACTGATAATTCACTGTGCCCGACAGAGAGAGAGAGAGAGGGAAAGAAACCAGCAGGGACACCAGATGAAATATTGATTTTTTTATTAGACTTCAATTCGGCCTCCTATAAATAAAATAAACTCTCACACACTATACATCATGTACAGTCAGATGAACAAACACAGACAGCGATTCACGTTACACAAACACACTACAGCTTCTCTCTACACACTGACAGAGCAACACTCCTCCAGCGGCGAGGCGGCGCGCTCCGGGAGCAACACTCCTCCAGCAGTGGTGTGCAGGTCAAAAATATAAATGGGACTACTTTATTGGCGTAAGGATTTTTAATAAAAAAACGAATCTTTTTTTTTTTTGCCCCAAGCATTATTTAGGCTTTTTGTCAAATCCACTGTTTGACCTGAACAGTAAATTCAGGAAGGCCCTTCAGGGTGTGTGTATACGTCCTGCCAGGCCCTACTGCTCACTGGATCAGGGCAGCACTGCAGATCTGAAGCTTGCATGTGGGTAACAGGCAGTGATTGCGTAAGGAACTGCCGCCCAGCCTTCATTACAGAAACGTGTTGTATCTGCCTCCTACTTTACATCCAGCAAACTAGAAACAGGCTCTCCCTTCCAGATGCTTCTTGCATCCACACTGTCAGGAACATCTCCACATTCACCCAGCCCTGACCGTCTCCAGCCACAAGAGCTTTGCAACAGATGCTACCCTCACAGTCACTATGGGGCTGATCCATTCAAGTCCCACTGAGTGAATTCATGTTCTTTATATCAAGAACTGAGATCTCCAGCATCAAATAACTTTTACATATAAACGGTGATCCTGAGCGAGTATTCCTCTTACAGGACCTCATTCTGGACTCTGTCTCTCCTTCAAATCCAGTGACAGAATGAGAGGTTGAATGGCTCTGCTCCAGACCCACAGTCAGTGCTGCTGGGTGAATGGCTCTGCATGCAGACCCACAGTCAGTGCTGCTGGGTGAATGGCTCTGCTGCAGACCCACAGTCAGTGCTGCTGGGTGAATCGCTCTGCTCCAGACCCACAGTCAGTGCTGCTGGGTGAATCGCTCTGCTCCAGACCCACAGTCAGTGCTGCTGGGTGAATGGCTCTGCTCCAGACCCACAGTCAGTGCTGCTGGGTGAATCGCTCTGCTCCAGACCCACAGTCAGTGCTGCTGGGTGAATGGCTCTGCTCCAGACCCACAGTCAGTGCTGCTGGGTGAATCGCTCTGCTCCAGACCCTTCTTAAAGCAGACCCTACAGAGGTCGATCTAAGGAAAGTGATTCTCCAATATCACAGCTCTTACATACAGGTTTGAACAGTCTTTCTTTCCCATTCACTGTATGAACAGAATACACTGTGAGTGTTCATAGAGTGCTGTGGTTACTCACACAGGAGGATACAAACTGTGCTGTTGCACCTGTTGTAATAGTTGCAGTCTACAGTGTCTGAAAAAGAGATTTTTGCTGGTTGTTTTCTCAATAAAACAAGACAAGGTAATTACAATAATACAGGGAAGGGAGGAAGACAGAGGCAAGAGACTCTGCAGGAAGGGAAAAGGGAATAGGGGACAGGGAAATGGAGAAAAAAAAGGAGACAGCAGGAATTAAATCAAGGAGACAACAGGGAATGCAGAAGCAAGGGACAGACAAAATGAAAAAGGGAAATGAAGAAAGGAAGGGAGAAGAATTAAACAAAGAAAATAAGCAAGGTGGAAAAAATGGGGGGAGATGGAGGAGGAAGGACAGGGAAGGAAGAGAGAGAGGAAAGAGGCTGGGAGAGAGAAGGCAGAAAAGAGGGATGGCTGTAAGAAAGGCAGAGTCACTCCCTGACAGCCTCGGTGAGGCAGCGGTCTGTGGCGTCACTGCACTCCAGCCTGGGCTTGCGGCCCCCCTTCTTGGGCTCCACCCAGGAGTTGTGGATCACGGTGCCACTGGGAGCTGGGTCGACCTGCAGCAGCGACACCACGCGCTTCCGCACCTTGCTCTTCAGTACCTTGCGCAGCTTCTGCCGGGTGAAGGCGTAGAGCAGCGGGTGGAAGATGGTGGAGCCGTACGCCAGGGCGAGGAAGCAGATCCGCACCGTCACCAGCCTGTCGCTGGGGCCCAGGCACAGGATCAGCAGGTTCACCACTGAGATGGGAGCCCAGCAGCCCAGGAACGTGGAGATGATGATCAGAGACATCCGGAACACCCTCTTCTGGCGCTCGCGGCGGTCCCGGTGCCGCTTCACCGCCCTCCGCAGGGCGATGATAACTGAGACGGAAGCCTGGACCCCCATCTGAGAGACGGGGGGCTGGGGGGTGGAGCCGGGGATGAGGGGAGGGGGCTGGGTCAGGAGTTTGGACTCGCTGGGTGCAGCCAGCATCGGGGCGGAAGATTTCCTTTTCTTCTTCTTGTTGCTGCTGCTGTTGGCGCAGCTCCCGCTGCTCCCGGCGTTCTTGCGCCGCTGGCTCCTCTTAAAATGCGAGCCGATCTTGATGTTGAGTGCCTGCAGGATTTTATAGTAGGTGACCAGCATGACTGCCATGGCCACGAAGAACATGGGGATCTGGAGGAGCAGGTGGTAGTACATGCCCAGCTCCCTGTGATAGTCTGCTTGCCACCTCCCTCCAGCCCCGCTCAGGCACAGCAGGGTGCGGTTCTCCCAGGCCGCTTCGCTGCTGCCCCCCTCACCCGGGTCTCCGAAAAAGCGCACCTCCAGGAAGGGGATGAAGAAGACAGCCAAGGAGACAGCCCACACGCAGGCTAGCAGCAGGGCGGCGCGGGGAGGGGTCAGGACACGGTTGGCAGGCCGCACAGAGATGTCGTAGCGGTCCATGCTGATGACCAGCACATTGACGGCCGTGGCGATGCTGGTGAAGGTGACGCAGGCCTCGTGGAAGCAGCACAGCAGGGCTGCATTTTGCTCCAGTGGCAGCAGGATGACCACGATGGTGAGCGGCGCGCACACCACACACACGATGATGTCCAGCACGTGCAGGTTCATGGTCACCGTGTTGCTGACCGAGTCCACCAGGCTGGACTGCATGCAGTACAGCACCAGCACTGTCAGGTTGCTGCTGAAGCCCAGCACAATCTCCAGCATCAGGAAGCCTGAGAGGGAGACCTGGAGCCACAGCGGGTAGGGCAGGTACCAGCCCCCCGACTCTGGGTCGAAGCCGTCGCTGGTCTCCAGGAGCCCCCTGTAGCTGTCCGTCTCCATGGCCGTGACCTGCTATCACACTCGCGCATAGCCGTGAGGCCGGGAGACACTGCCGCCCCCACCTCCCTCTGCACTCCCCTCGTGCGCAGGCAGTCAGTCCTGTACTCCCCTACCACAGAATAGTCCTGGAGAGAGAGAGGGAGGAGAGGGGAGAGGGGGAGAGAGGGAGAGGAGAGAGAGAGAGAGAGAGAGAGAGAGAGAGAGGGGGGAGAGAGGGGAGGAGAGAGAGGGAGAGAGAGAGAGAGCGCATCAGTAAACATCCATCAACTTAAAAACTGATGACTAGATTCTCAAAGCCATTTACTCCCAAGTCGTTATCCTTTACAGAGAGCTCAGTACATCACTGCTATGCAACGGAACCTGCATCCGCTCAAAGCTGTTTTTCAGCCAGTCCCTGTGTTACAGATCTGCAAAGGTCTTTCTCATTGTCTTCAGTGGAAAGGTTTGTCACTGAATCAATGAAGTTTATTTTAGCATTTCTAAATCTATCACTGCTGAATTATGTAGCTCTGAATAATCCATGCAATGCAAACACACACGCATACAGAATCTTTTAAACATCACACTCTTCAATTTCTAACCCTGCTTTGTGTGGAGTGCTTCGTGTCTCCAGATATGTTGTGCTGTGTTTCATTCAATTATTATTCCTCTTTCTTGCATCCAAATAATACAAAGATCCCAACAGGCTTGTTATTCACAGACACTGTTGTACCAGCTATCAGATATTTGCTCATTACCTCTCTATCATCTTCAATTCAAAAAAAAAGAAAATACATGAATGGGCAATGGCATTGCAGACAGACAGATAGACTGACAGACAGGGGTGTCCGTCTGCCTGGTACTGATCTGATCTGGACCGGTATTGGGAGCACTCTGTCCATCTGCCTGGTACTGATCTGATCTGGATCTGGAGCACCCAGTCCGTCTGCCTGGTACTGATCTGATCTGGACCTGGAGCACCCAGTCCGTCTGCCTGGTACTGATCTGATCTGGACCGGTATAGGGAGCACCCTGTCCGTCTGCCTGGTACTGATCTGATCTGGACCTGGAGCACCCTGTCCGTCTGCCTGGTACTGATCTGATCTGGACCTGGAGCACCCTGTCCGTCTGCCTGGTACTGATCTGATCTGGACCTGGAGCACCCTGTCCGTCTGCCTGGTACTGATCTGATCTGGACCTGGAGCACCCTGTCCGTCTGCCTGGTACTGATCTGATCTGGACCTGGAGCACCCTGTCCGTCTGCCTGGTACTGATCTGATCTGGACCTGGAGCACCCTGTCCGTCTGCCTGGTACTGATCTGATCTGGATCTGGAGCACCCTGTCCGTCTGCCTGGTACTGATCTGATCTGGACCTGGAGCACCCTGTCCGTCTGCCTGGTACTGATCTGATCTGGACCTGGAGCACCCTGTCCGTCTGCCTGGTACTGATCTGATCTGGACCTGGAGCACCCTGTCCGTCTGCCTGGTACTGATCTGATCTGGACCTGGAGCACCCTGTCCGTCTGCCTGGTACTGATCTGATCTGGACCTGGAGCACCCTGTCCGTCTGCCTGGTACTGATCTGATCTGGACCTGGAGCACCCTGTCCGTCTGCCTGGTACTGATCTGATCTGGACCTGGAGCACCCTGTCCGTCTGCCTGGTACTGATCTGATCTGGATCTGGAGCACCCTGTCTGTCTGCCTGGTACTGATCTGATCTGGACCTGGAGCACCCTGTCCGTCTGCCTGGTACTGATCTGATCTGGATCTGGAGCACCCTGTCTGTCTGCCTGGTACTGATCTGATCTGGACCTGGAGCACCCTGTCCGTCTGCCTGGTACTGATCTGATCTGGACCTGGAGCACCCTGTCCGTCTGCCTGGTACTGATCTGATCTGGACCTGGAGCACCCTGTCCGTCTGCCTGGTACTGATCTGATCTGGATCTGGAGCACCCTGTCCGTCTGCCTGGTACTGATCTGATCTGGATCTGGAGCACCCTGTCCGTCTGCCTGGTACTGATCTGATCTGGATCTGGAGCACCCTGTCCGTCTGCCTGGTACTGATCTGATCTGGACCTGGAGCACCCTGTCCGTCTGCCTGGTACTGATCTGATCTGGATCTGGAGCACCCTGTCTGTCTGCCTGGTACTGATCTGATCTGGACCTGGAGCACCCTGTCCGTCTGCCTGGTACTGATCTGATCTGGACCGGTATAGGGAGCACCCTGTCCGTCTGCCTGGTACTGATCTGATCTGGACCTGGAGCACCCTGTCCGTCTGCCTGGTACTGATCTGATCTGGACCTGGAGCACCCTGTCCGTCTGCCTGGTACTGATCTGATCTGGACCTGGAGCACCCTGTCCGTCTGCCTGGTACTGATCTGATCTGGACCTGGAGCACCCTGTCCGTCTGCCTGGTACTGATCTGATCTGGACCTGGAGCACCCTGTCCGTCTGCCTGGTACTGATCTGATCTGGATCTGGAGCACCCTGTCCGTCTGCCTGGTACTGATCTGATCTGGACCTGGAGCACCCTGTCCGTCTGCCTGGTACTGATCTGATCTGGACCTGGAGCACCCTGTCCGTCTGCCTGGTACTGATCTGATCTGGACCTGGAGCACCCTGTCCGTCTGCCTGGTACTGATCTGATCTGGATCTGGAGCACCCTGTCCGTCTGCCTGGTACTGATCTGATCTGGATCTGGAGCACCCTGTCCGTCTGCCTGGTACTGATCTGATCTGGACCTGGAGCACCCTGTCCGTCTGCCTGGTACTGATCTGATCTGGACCTGGAGCACCCTGTCCGTCTGCCTGGTACTGATCTGATCTGGACCTGGAGCACCCTGTCCGTCTGCCTGGTACTGATCTGATCTGGACCTGGAGCACCCTGTCCGTCTGCCTGGTACTGATCTGATCTGGACCTGGAGCACCCTGTCCGTCTGCCTGGTACTGATCTGATCTGGATCTGGAGCACCCTGTCCGTCTGCCTGGTACTGATCTGATCTGGACCTGGAGCACCCTGTCCGTCTGCCTGGTACTGATCTGATCTGGATCTGGAGCACCCTGTCTGTCTGCCTGGTACTGATCTGATCTGGACCTGGAGCACCCTGTCCGTCTGCCTGGTACTGATCTGATCTGGATCTGGAGCACCCTGTCTGTCTGCCTGGTACTGATCTGATCTGGACCTGGAGCACCCTGTCCGTCTGCCTGGTACTGATCTGATCTGGATCTGGAGCACCCTGTCCGTCTGCCTGGTACTGATCTGATCTGGATCTGGAGCACCCTGTCCGTCTGCCTGGTACTGATCTGATCTGGACCTGGAGCACCCTGTCCGTCTGCCTGGTACTGATCTGATCTGGACCTGGAGCACCCTGTCCGTCTGCCTGGTACTGATCTGATCTGGACCTGGAGCACCCTGTCCGTCTGCCTGGTACTGATCTGATCTGGATCTGGAGCACCCTGTCCGTCTGCCTGGTACTGATCTGATCTGGATCTGGAGCACCCTGTCCGTCTGCCTGGTACTGATCTGATCTGGACCTGGAGCACCCTGTCCGTCTGCCTGGTACTGATCTGATCTGGACCTGGAGCACCCTGTCCGTCTGCCTGGTACTGATCTGATCTGGACCTGGAGCACCCTGTCCGTCTGCCTGGTACTGATCTGATCTGGACCTGGAGCACCCTGTCCGTCTGCCTGGTACTGATCTGATCTGGACCTGGAGCACCCTGTCCGTCTGCCTGGTACTGATCTGATCTGGACCTGGAGCACCCTGTCCGTCTGCCTGGTACTGATCTGATCTGGACCTGGAGCACCCTGTCCGTCTGCCTGGTACTGATCTGATCTGGACCTGGAGCACCCTGTCCGTCTGCCTGGTACTGATCTGATCTGGACCTGGAGCACCCTGTCCGTCTGCCTGGTACTGATCTGATCTGGATCTGGAGCACCCTGTCCGTCTGCCTGGTACTGATCTGATCTGGATCTGGAGCACCCTGTCCGTCTGCCTGGTACTGATCTGATCTGGATCTGGAGCACCCTGTCCGTCTGCCTGGTACTGATCTGATGTTGCACTGTGAGTGTTTCAGGTTTTGCAATGTTACATTATAAATTCAATCACCAAATTCAATACATTTCTTTTAGCATTTCTGCATCTCAATAGCAACAAAGAGAGACTCCCAGTTAATGGGTTAGCATCAGTGGAAAGCAACCAGCAGGCTCTCCCATTACAGACCTCCAGAGACCTGGAACTGGCTGTGGTTGGGTTTTATTTATTTGAATCATGTGTTTGTTTTTCAGCTGCCCCCTGACCGAGATGACGGCGCAAAACCCAAGAGCTCTCCTGATTTCAATCTCTGCTGTTCTGGTGCGCAGTCAAGGTTAAGCAATTCTGTTATTGTTTGCAGATAACGAGACTCAGAAGAATGAGATGGGAAGAAAGCACATGTTAACAGGAAGAAATAAAAACACAACGAGACCCAATTTTATTAGAAGGGATTGGGCAGCAAATGTGTGTGATTGAGGGGATGGCAAGAGTAAAAGTGAGCAGCCCAACGTTGTAATATCCAGGCTTGCTAACATGCTGTGAGTGTGATTATACCAGGCTTGATCAGGGTTAACACTAAAAACACACACAGAGGCTCACATCATAGAACCCATTAAAATATACAAGCCAGGTAAGATTAAACACTGCCACACTGTAAATATACAAGCCAGGCAAGATTAAACACTGCCACACTGTAAATATACAAGCCAGGCAAGATTAAACACTGCCACACTGTAAATATACAAGCCAGGCAAGATTGAACACTGCCACACTGTAAATATACAAGCCAGGCAAGATTGAACACTGCCACACTGTAAATATACAAGCCAGGCAAGATTGAACACTGCCACACTGTAAATATACAAGCCAGGCAAGATTAAACACTGCCACACTGTAAATATACAAGCCAGGCAAGATTGAACACTGCCACACTGTAAATATACAAGCCAGGCAAGATTGAACACTGCCACACTGTAAATATACAAGCCAGGCAAGATTAAACACTGCCACACTGTAAATATACAAGCCAGGCAAGATTGAACACTGCCACACTGTAAATATACAAGCCAGGCAAGATTGAACACTGCCACACTGTAAATATACAAGCCAGGCAAGATTAAACACTGCCACACTGTAAATATACAAGCCAGGCAAGATTGAACACTGCCACACTGTAAATATACAAGGCAGGCAAGATTAAACACTGCCACACTGTAAATATACAAGCCAGGCAAGATTAAACACTGCCACACTGTAAATATACAAGCCAGGCAAGATTAAACACTGCCACACTGTAAATATACAAGCCAGGCAAGATTAAACACTGCCACACTGTAAATATACAAGCCAGGCAAGATTAAACACTGCCACACTGTAAATATACAAGCCAGGCAAGATTAAACACTGCCACACTGTAAATATACAAGCCAGGCAAGATTGAACACTGCCACACTGTAAATATACAAGCCAGGCAAGATTAAACACTGCCACACTGTAAATATACAAGCCAGGCAAGATTGAACACTGCCACACTGTAAATATACAAGCCAGGCAAGATTAAACACTGCCACACTGTAAATATACAAGCCAGGCAGTCCCTCTGCAGCTATTACTGCTATTACCCTCTCTCTTCTCTCCCAGACTGACCTGCCATTTCTCCTCTTGGCTCTGCAGCAGAAAGCTCTCTATTGTGTCTGCCAGCTTGTGGGAGTATCTCTCTCAGCTCTGTATATCTCTCACAGTGGAGGAGTGTCTCAGCTCTGTGTATCTCTCACAGTGGAGGAGTATCTCTCAGCTCTGTGTATCTCTCACAGTAGAGGAGTATCTCTCTCAGCTCTGTGTATCTCACAGTGGAGGAGTGTCTCTCTCAGCTCTGTGTATCTCTCACAGTGGAGGAGTGTCTCAGCTCTGTGTATCTCTCACAGTGGAGGAGTGTCTCAGCTCTGTGTATCTCACAGTGGAGGAGTGTCTCTCTCAGCTCTGTGTATCTCTCACAGTGGAGGAGTGTCTCAGCTCTGTGTATCTCTCACAGTGGAGGAGTATATCTCTCAGCTCTGTGTATCTCTCACAGTGGATGAGTGTCTCTCTCAGCTCTGTGTATCTCTCACAGTGGAGGAGTATCTCTCAGCTCTGTGTATCTCTCACAGTGGAGGAGTGTCTCAGCTCTGTGTATCTCTCACAGTGGAGGAGTATATCTCTCAGCTCTGTGTATCTCTCACAGTGGATGAGTGTCTCTCTCAGCTCTGTGTATCTCTCACAGTGGAGGAGTATCTCTCAGCTCTGTGTATCTCTCACAGTGGAGGAGTATATCTCTCAGCTCTGTGTATCTCTCACAGTGGAGGAGTGTCTCAGCTCTGTGTATCTCTCACAGTGGAGGAGTATCTCTCTCAGCTCTGTGTATCTCTCATAGTGGAGGATGAAGTGGGTCTCAGTCTCAATCTCTCCACTGTGCTCTGTGCTGCCCATTTCGATAGCAAATTTCTCTCTGACTCTGGACTGACTGGCCCCTTACACAGGAGGTGTCACTCTCTCACCTCTCTGAGAGTGCACTGCGCTGAGTGGCTGGTCACCAGTCAGGGCTCCTCCTCCTGCTGGTCATCCCAATCGAATCCCTGCAGTTCTAGAGGGGGAGGGACAAGGAAACGCTTCAGAACACATATGAAACACTGCCAACCTGTAAATCAAACACACCCACACGAGACTCGCCGAGCTGGCAGCCTGTGAGAGAGATGGAGGGGGAGAGAGCGAGGGAAAGGAGAGAGAGAGGGAGTGCAGCGGAAGGGAAGAGAGGGGTAGATAAAAAGAAAGGTGGGAGGGAGTTGTAGAGGGGCAGATAGGAGAGAAAGAAGGGGTGAAGAAGACAAAGAGTGAGAGAGGAATGAGAGAGCATCTGCTTTACACGTCGCTGGGGAATCTCAAATCCAGTCAACAGCTGTTTTGCAGAAACCCTGAATCAAGGGGGTCTGATCACAGTCCCGGAGGCCCATTCCACTCCAGGTTTAACAGATACAATGAGACAGTGAACCTCTTCAGGGTCTGGATACAGGTTTAACTGGTTCAGCTGAACAATTTAGAACAGGGTTAGAACAAAGACCAGGGCTGGAAGGGTAAACTGTGGTCTTAAACCATCCCTCTGCCCTACAAAAAATGTAATTTGAGGCAATCCTTGGTAAATGAACAATATAAACATGTGAAAAACAGGAGAACAATTGTGTAATACCCGAAAAAAGATTTGAATAGAATGATGTACTGCTGCATTTTGTATGGAGACACTGAGTCATCAGCATATTTACCAGACCCAGATTAATCAACGATTCAAGCATTTCATTTCGAGGGATTGGACCAGAGGGACCTGGATTTATTTCTGAATTCAGAAAACCCAATCGTGCCAATGAGAGGGTGGAGTAATAAACTCGGACAGTCAGGCCTGGGGCACGGTGTCTGAAACCGCTTCCCATTGAATTACCTTGTGGAGGAGAGAGTCAGCGATACTGCTGTAGAGCAGGCTTGGCACAATCACCAGGGCTCTCTCATTGTATTGCAGCCCCTCAGCATGCATGAGAAACACTGGGGCTCTCACTGCAGCGCCTCAGCATGCATGAGAAACACTGGGGCTCTCACTGCACCCCCTCAGCATGCGTGAGACACACTGGGACTCTCAATATGCATGAGAAACACTGGGGCTCTCAGCATGCATGAGAAACACTGGGGCTCTCAATATGCATGAGAAACACTGGGGCTCCCAATATGCATGAGAAACACTGGGGCTCTCAATATGCATGAGAAACACTGGGGCTCTCAATATGCATGAGAAACACTGGGGCTCTCAATATGCATGAGAAACACTGGGGCTCTCAGCATGCATGAGAAACACTGGGACTCTCAGCATGCATGAGAAACACTGGGGCTCTCAATATGCATGAGAAACACTGGGGCTCTCTATGCATGAGAAACACTGGGGCTCTCAACATGCATGAGAAACACTGGGCTCTCAGCATGCATGAGAAACACTGGGGCTCTCAATATGCATGAGAAACACTGGGGCTCTCAATATGCATGAGAAACACTGGGGCTCTCAATATGCATGAGAAACACTGGGGCTCTCAATATGCGTGAGAAACACTGGGGCTCTCAGCATGCGTGAGAAACACTGGGGCTCTCAGCATGCGTGAGAAACACTGGGGCTCTCAGCATGCGTGAGAAACACTGGGACTCTCAATATGCATGAGAAACACTGGGGCTCTCAGCATGCATGAGAAACACTGGGGCTCTCAATATGCATGAGAAACACTGGGGCTCTCAATATGCATGAGAAACACTGGGGCTCTCAATATGCGTGAGAAACACTGGGGCTCTCAGCATGCGTGAGAAACACTGGGGCTCTCAATATGCATGAGAAACACTGGGGCTCTCAATATGCATGAGAAACACTGGGGCTCTCAATATGCATGAGAAACACTGGGGCTCTCAATATGCATGAGAAACACTGGGACTCTCAATATGCATGAGAAACACTGGGGCTCTCAGCATGCATGAGAAACACTGCTCTCAATATGCATGAGAAACACTCTCAATATGCATGAGAAACACTGGGGCTCTCAATATGCATGAGAAACACTGGGGCTCTCAATATGCGTGAGAAACACTGGGGCTCTCAGCATGCGTGAGAAACACTGGGGCTCTCAGTATGCGTGAGAAACACTGGGGCTCTCAGTATGCGTGAGAAACACTGGGGCTCTCAGCATGCGTGAGAAACACTGGGGCTCTCAATATGCATGAGAAACACTGGGGCTCTCAATATGCATGAGAAACACTGGGGCTCTCAATATGCATGAGAAACACTGGGGCTCTCATGCATGAGAAACACTGCATGAGAAACACTGGGGCTCTCATCATGCATGAGAAACACTGGGGCTCTCAGCATGCGTGAGAAACACTGGGACTCTCAATATGCATGAGAAACACTGGGGCTCTCAATATGCATGAGAAACACTGGGGCTCTCAATATGCATGAGAAACACTGGGGCTCTCAATATGCATGAGAAACACTGGGGCTCTCAATATGCATGAGAAACACTGGGGCTCTCAATATGCATGAGAAACACTGGGGCTCTCACTGGGGCTCTATGCATGAGAAACACTGGGGCTCTCAATATGCATGAGAAACACTGGGGCTCTCAATATGCATGAGAAACACTGGGGCTCTCAATATGCATGAGAAACACTGGGGCTCTCAATATGCATGAGAAACACTGGGGCTCTCAATATGCATGAGAAACACACTCTGCGTGGAAACACTCTCAATATGCATGAGAAACACTGGGGCTCTCAATATGCATGAGAAACACTGGGGCTCTCAATATGCATGAGAAACACTGGGGAAACACTGGGACTCTCTCAATATATGCATGAGAAACACTGGGGCTCTCAATATGCATGAGAAACACTGGGGCTCTCAATATGCATGAGAAACACTGGGGCTCTCAATGAGAAACATGCATGAGAAACACTGGGGCTCTCAATATGCATGAGAAACACTGGGGCTCTCAATATGCATGAGAAACACTGGGGCTCTCAATATGCATGAGAAACACTGGGGCTCTCAATATGCATGAGAAACACTGGGGCTCTCAATATGCGTGAGAAACACTGGGGCTCTCAATATGCATGAGAAACACTGGGGCTCTCAATATGCATGAGAAACACTGGGGCTCTCAATATGCATGAGAAACACTGGGGCTCTCAATATGCATGAGAAACACTGGGGCTCTCAATATGCATGAGAAACACTGGGGCTCTCAATATGCATGAGAAACACTGGGGCTCTCAATATGCATGAGAAACACTGGGGCTCTCAATATGCATGAGAAACACTGGGGCTCTCAATATGCGTGAGAAACACTGGGGCTCTCAATATGCATGAGAAACACTGGGGCTCTCAATATGCATGAGAAACACTGGGGCTCTCAATATGCATGAGAAACACTGGGGCTCTCAATATGCATGAGAAACACTGGGGCTCTCAATATGCATGAGAAACACTGGGGCTCTCAATATGCATGAGAAACACTGGGGCTCTCAATATGCATGAGAAACACTGGGGCTCTCAATATGCATGAGAAACACTGGGGCTCTCAATATGCATGAGAAACACTGGGGCTCTCAATATGCATGAGAAACACTGGGGCTCTCAATATGCATGAGAAACACTGGGGCTCTCAATATGCATGAGAAACACTGGGGCTCTCAATATGCATGAGAAACACTGGGGCTCTCAATATGCATGAGAAACACTGGGGCTCTCAATATGCATGAGAAACACTGGGGCTCTCAATATGCATGAGAAACACTGGGGCTCTCAATATGCATGAGAAACACTGGGGCTCTCAATATGCATGAGAAACACTGGGGCTCTCAATATGCATGAGAAACACTGGGGCTCTCAATATGCATGAGAAACACTGGGGCTCTCAATATGCATGAGAAACACTGGGGCTCTCAATATGCATGAGAAACACTGGGGCTCTCAATATGCATGAGAAACACTGGGGCTCTCAATATGCATGAGAAACACTGGGGCTCTCAATATGCATGAGAAACACTGGGGCTCTCAATATGCATGAGAAACACTGGGGCTCTCAATATGCATGAGAAACACTGGGGCTCTCAATATGCATGAGAAACACTGGGGCTCTCAATATGCATGAGAAACACTGGGGCTCTCAATATGCATGAGAAACACTGGGGCTCTCAATATGCATGAGAAACACTGGGGCTCTCAATATGCATGAGAAACACTGGGGCTCTCAATATGCATGAGAAACACTGGGGCTCTCAATATGCATGAGAAACACTGGGGCTCTCAATATGCATGAGAAACACTGGGGCTCTCAATATGCATGAGAAACACTGGGGCTCTCAATATGCATGAGAAACACTGGGGCTCTCAATATGCATGAGAAACACTGGGGCTCTCAATATGCATGAGAAACACTGGGGCTCTCAATATGCATGAGAAACACTGGGGCTCTCAATATGCATGAGAAACACTGGGGCTCTCAATATGCATGAGAAACACTGGGGCTCTCAATATGCATGAGAAACACTGGGGCTCTCAATATGCGTGAGAAACACTGGGGCTCTCAATATGCATGAGAAACACTGGGGCTCTCAATATGCATGAGAAACACTGGGGCTCTCAATATGCGTGAGAAACACTGGGGCTCTCAATATGCATGAGAAACACTGGGGCTCTCAATATGCATGAGAAACACTGGGGCTCTCAATATGCATGAGAAACACTGGGGCTCTCAATATGCATGAGAAACACTGGGGCTCTCAATATGCATGAGAAACACTGGGGCTCTCAATATGCATGAGAAACACTGGGGCTCTCAATATGCATGAGAAACACTGGGGCTCTCAATATGCATGAGAAACACTGGGGCTCTCAATATGCATGAGAAACACTGGGGCTCTCAATATGCATGAGAAACACTGGGGCTCTCAATATGCATGAGAAACACTGGGGCTCTCAATATGCATGAGAAACACTGGGGCTCTCAATATGCGTGAGAAACACTGGGGCTCTCAATATGCATGAGAAACACTGGGGCTCTCAATATGCATGAGAAACACTGGGGCTCTCAATATGCATGAGAAACACTGGGGCTCTCAATATGCATGAGAAACACTGGGGCTCTCAATATGCATGAGAAACACTGGGGCTCTCAGTATGCGTGAGAAACACTGGGGCTCTCAGCATGCGTGAGAAACACTGGGGCTCTCAGCATGCGTGAGAAACACTGGGGCTCTCAATATGCGTGAGAAACACTGGGGCTCTCAGCATGCGTGAGAAACACTGGGGCTCTCAGCATGCGTGAGAAACACTGGGGCTCTCAATATGCATGAGAAACACTGGGGCTCTCAGCATGCATGAGAAACACTGGGGCTCTCAGTATGCATGAGAAACACTGGGGCTCTCAATATGCATGAGAAACACTGGGGCTCTCAATATGCATGAGAAACACTGGGGCTCTCAACTATGCATGAGAAACACTGGGGCTCTCAATATGCATGAGAAACACTGGGGCTCTCAATATGCATGAGAAACACTGGGGCTCTCAATATGCATGAGAAACACTGGGGCTCTCAATATGCATGAGAAACACTGGGGCTCTCAATATGCATGAGAAACACTGGGGCTCTCAATATGCATGAGAAACACTGGGGCTCTCAATATGCATGAGAAACACTGGGGCTCTCAATATGCATGAGAAACACTGGGGCTCTCAATATGCATGAGAAACACTGGGGCTCTCAATATGCATGAGAAACACTGGGGCTCTCAATATGCATGAGAAACACTGGGGCTCTCAATATGCATGAGAAACACTGGGGCTCTCAATATGCATGAGAAACACTGGGGCTCTCAATATGCATGAGAAACACTGGGGCTCTCAATATGCATGAGAAACACTGGGGCTCTCAATATGCATGAGAAACACTGGGGCTCTCAATATGCATGAGAAACACTGGGGCTCTCAGCATGCATGAGAAACACTGGGGCTCTCAATATGCGTGAGAAACATGCATGAGAAACACTGGGGCTCTCAATGAGAAACATGGGGCTCTCATGAGAAACACTGGGGCTCTCAATATGCATGAGAAACACTGGGGCTCTCAATGCATGAGAAACACTGGGGCTCTCAATATGCATGAGAAACACTGGGGCTCTCAATATGCATGAGAAACACTGGGGCTCTCAATATGCATGAGAAACACTGGGGCTCTCAATATGCATGAGAAACACTGGGGCTCTCAATATGCATGAGAAACACTGGGGCTCTCAATATGCATGAGAAACACTGGGGCTCTCAATATGCATGAGAAACACAGTATGGGGAAACACTCTCAATATGCATGAGAAACACTGGGGCTCTCAATATGCATGAGAAACACTGGGGCTCTCAATATGCATGAGAAACACTGGGGCTCTCAATATGCATGAGAAACACTGGGGCTCTCAATATGCATGAGAAACACTGGGGCTCTCAATATGCATGAGAAACACTGGGGCTCTCAATATGCATGAGAAACACTGGGGCTCTCAATATGCATGAGAAACACTGGGGCTCTCAATATGCATGAGAAACACTGGGGCTCTCAATATGCATGAGAAACACTGGGGCTCTCAATATGCATGAGAAACACTGGGGCTCTCAATATGCATGAGAAACACTGGGGCTCTCAGCATGCATGAGAAACACTGGGGCTCTCAATATGCATGAGAAACACTGGGGCTCTCAATATGCATGAGAAACACTGGGGCTCTCAATATGCATGAGAAACACTGGGGCTCTCAGCATGCATGAGAAACACTGGGGCTCTCAATATGCATGAGAAACACTGGGGCTCTCAATATGCATGAGAAACACTGGGGCTCTCAGCATGCATGAGAAACACTGGGGCTCTCAATATGCATGAGAAACACTAAGCGAAGCAATTGGAATGTGACGATACAGGAGATACAAACAGGTCTGTTATTACAACGCCCTTGACTGGCCTCCGAAGGACAGAATCCCTTTACTGAGCCAAACACAAGAAGATCAGTCAACTGCACTGTACTGCACTATTCTGCATGGTATATACATATTCCAGGGTGTCTCTCTGATTTGAATATTCCAATTGAAGACGGGTGCCTGGGCAATGACTCTCTTTCCAAATCCAAACTGGCTTAAGTGGGAGGGGGCTATAATTAATTGATCCGTGTCAAGTGAAGCAATACAATTGCAACAGGGGTAATGAAAGTCATGCCACTGCCAGTGTTTGACGAAGCTCCACTGGGAGAGTGTGGGGGATCTGCAGCCAGTATCAGCCTTCTAAAGACTTAGCACTGAATGTGTTGACTTGTGTAGCACTGCATTATTGTTCAGGCCCTGCACTCCAGTGTCTCTGTGTGGAATCATGTGTCGTTGAAATCTCTGTGTTTAGATTGAAGTGGAATCGTCTCTCATCGAGGTCTCTCTCATTGTTTAGATTGAGGTGGAATCGTCTCTCATCGAGGTCTCTCTCTTGTTTAGATTGAGGTGGAATCGTCTCTCATCGAGGTCTCTCTCAGTGTTTAGATTGAGGTGGAATCGTCTCTCATCGCAGTCTCTCTCAGTGTTTAGATTGAGGTGGAATCGTCTCTCATCGCAGTCTCTCTCAGTGTTTAGATTGAGGTGGAATCGTCTCTCATCGCAGTCTCTCTCAGTGTTTAGATTGAAGTGGAATCGTCTCTCATCGCAGTCTCTCAGTGTTTAGATTGAAGTGGAATCGTCTCTCATCGCAGTCTCTCTCAGTGTTTAGATTGAAGTGGAATCGTCTCTCATCGCAGTCTCTCTCAGTGTTTAGATTGAAGTGGAATCGTCTCTCATCGCAGTCTCTCTCAGTGTTTAGATTGAGGTGGAATCATCTCTCATCGCAGTCTCTCTCAGTGTTTAGATTGAGGTGGAATCGTCTCTCATCGAAGTCTCCCTCAGTGTTTAGATTGAAGTGGAATCGTCTCTCATCGAAGTCTCCCTCAGTGTTTAGATTGAAGTGGAATCGTCTCTCATCGAAGTCTCTCGCAGTGTTTAGATTGAGGTGGAATCGTCTCTCATCGCAGTCTCTCTCAGT